>NC_056738.1:201064261-201166761 GCF_019279795.1 Protopterus annectens
AATCAAGTTCAACAGAATTCGGGTCTCTCCTCTTCTTCCCCCATTCCTAGTCAGTCAGTCATGAATGACACTTCGGATTTTACATGGGAGACTGTTTCCAAGGTATCAAGGACTAGGACATGCGGGAGCCTATTTTTCAGGTTGAAACACAAACCTAAAAGAAATGATGGCCCCAATAAAGACTATCAAAGCACTGAATCATCTCTGGACACCAGGACCACTGTTTTTATAACACCTTTATTGAATTATCACTTAAGACATAGGCAAACATATATTTATGTGAAAAAAACAGCCCTTATTATCATGTTCCAACTAAACATTATACAGCACATATTTTTTGTAAAATTATTTTCAGTCTGACATTACATATGTTACTCAATTCCTGCCTTCCCATAAATCTCACTCCTCCAAAATGTTATTCTGCATGTATTGTTCTCACAATTTCCATCTTTTCTATGTAATTTGCTCCTACACTTTTGTAAATATTGCAAACAGTACTCAGTACTTCACATGCAATTTGTTTAGACTTTGGTTTCCATTTTCTAGTAACTGCTTTTTTGGCAGACATGAGAATTAAATTTAGCAAGGCCTTGCTATGTCTAGACAGTTGATATGTTGTATCCTCTCTAAAAATCATTTCCTTAGTTACACCCATTTGTTCACCCAGTATTTCTGACAGAGTACTATATAGGAAATTTTTTGAATTTTGCCAATTCATTACATTCACAAAACATATGTTCCCAGTTACCTCCTTCTTTCCCATCACACCTCCAACATTTGCAATCTACCTGAGAAAAAACTTCCCTGGAATCTGCTTGGGGTATAAAAATATCTATGTAAACACTTCCAAGCAAAAATCCTAAATCTCCTAGACTTTCTTGCATACCTGGGAGCCATGCATATGTCCCCCATTGCTTTCTTATGAATTGCTTATGCAGTCTCCCTTCCCAATCTTTTCTAGCCTCCTCTGATTGATTCCTATATGTATCATGCAATATTTTATATGCTCTACTAATTATCCATTTTAACACAACAACTGTTTTAGATTCAAGCAAAAACTATGCCAGAGCAGGTCTTTCACTTAGGATTCCCCGGTCCTTATCTCTTTGCCTATATTCTGATATCAGTCCCTGATAGGGAAGGCAGTCTGTAGCCTGCAGTCTAAATGCCTTCTTGGCCTTTTCCCATTCTATTACCTTGTTCCCAATACCTTGGTTTCTTTGCCATTTTTCTTCAATAAATTCCAGCCTCTCTTGCCTGTTCTCTATACCCCTAATTGCAATCATCCCTACTGGCAAAAATCACCATTCTCCATTCTTGTGTTGGCTTAGTTCTTAGAATATGTTCTGCTTCTTTATGAATATAATATTCTGTATGACTGTTTTTATTGCACCAAAATCTCACTTTTGTGCTTATTCCTTGAATTTCCACCCTGTTTTATCATCATCCCATTTCTACTTTGAATAATAGCTTTCTGCTTGTGTTATGCATAAGAGAATTAATTGTATAGCTGTAAAATATCCCTTCAAATCAGGTAATCCTAAATCAAAATTAGTGGGAGGATGGCATAATGGTTAAGGTGTTTACCTTACAAACACAAGGTGCAGGGTTTGATTCTCACATCGGGTAATTGGCTAGGCTTGAAATGGCCCACAAGGGTAGTTAGCCTAGTACTAATCTATGAACCCTGTTCTGTTGAGGATCAACTTATCCCACTTGACTCTGCCCCCTTCCCCTCCTAGATAAATTCCTTCAACTCTTCATTAATTATTGTCCATAACTTCTTGTCTGGTTGATAAAAATATAACTGACCTGTATAGTACACTAAAGGGATTAAACATTTTCACAGCTAGTATTTTGGTATCCATATCCATAAAGAAGAGCTTCCAATTTCTCAGATTTTGTACTATCTTTTGTTTAGTCTCTTCTCGCATATCCTTAGCTGTCATAACAGAATCATTTTTAATCCAGGCTAGTAAATATTTCATTTTATCATGTCCCCATAAATATGGGTATTGCTGTACCAATTCATGCTTGGGTATGTAGTTTACATCTGTAGCCTTTGTTTTATCTTCATTAATTTTATATCCTTAAAAGACTTGAAACAGTCTCAAGATATTCAGCCCTTCTAAATAATTCTTGTTACTTCTTAACCATATATCTATTTTCTTTTATTTCTACCTTATTTTTAAACTCTACCTTCATTTTATCCCACTCGGTAGCTATAACTTCTGAAATAATCTCTTTCTTCTCTAATGACTCTCAACTAATTTCTATTACCTTTTCCTTAAATTCCTGTTTTAACAAGTAGGTAGGGAAGCACCAATGTCTCAATTTTGCTTCATTATCCTGCATTTTTATCATAGGTGTTAATGGTGCATGATCTGAAATAGTTATTGGATGTATGTCAAAGCTGTAAATTAAATGCATATGTTCCTGTAAAATATAATTGCTGTCTAGTCTAGCACAGTTATTGTACCTTGGGAAATAATGTGGAAATTCTTTCCAAGTTTCAGCTACTGAATTCACATCTTCTGTACCAATATTTACATAACTGTTTTCTAGAAATCTGCCCTCTTTTGTTATATTTTCCCTTCTAGGTCTCGCAGATACATCCTTAATGTTGCAAATCAAATTTCAGTCCCCACATATAATTAATAATGCTGTCAAAAGCTAATTATTTCTACTAAAGATAGCAGCTTTAGGTATAATACGATCACATGCCAGCATAATCCTCTCTTTTCCTTTACTACCACAAATCTACCATAATTACCTTTTTTTTCCTCTTCTATCACTATTGAAGCTCTTCTTGCAATTAGTATGAGAGATCCTCTTTTCTTTTGTCCCTGATACTGTGCTGAATATCCATTCTGTAATCCTTTCTTAATCAAATTCACATGCTCACTTCTTTTCAAATGTTTCCTACAAGCAATCTGCATTTCTTAATATAATTCTTTTCTTTTTGTCTATACCTATAAGGTCATTCATGTTCCAAAATATTATGGATAGAGTAGACATTATGAAGGAAGTTATTTTCACCTATTATAATATGACAGCTTTTTAAACTGTTTCCAGCTTTTGTGTTACATGCAGCCACCAATGTTTGGCAGGTTCATATTTTATACAGTTATTTCTTGTCATCTCAATCTGAACCTATGCCACATTTTACAAGACTGTTTGTTTATTGAAAATCCACACAAAATACCTCCATAACCTATTAACTTAAAACAAACACACAAAACTATGTACATTTTCAAATAATGAAGTTTAGTTTTAAAGCAAGTTAAGTTTATTAATGATTGTGTTTTGCCTTGTGGTGTTGTTAAAACATATAGATCAAAAGTTTTTTTAAAAAAAGGGTGAATTGAGTGATCACATGATAGCTGCACTGAGTATTTAAGGATTGTTAATTGTGTTATTAATTACTCTGATGAAGCCCAGGACGAGAAGGGCAAAAGCGCTTAGTCTGTTTATTTATTGATTTTATTTGTGTTTTACATTAATACATCAAGAAGACAGTATTTCACTCTTTTTTTTTGTGGTAAACTAAATGTAGGGTCCATTAGTAAAGTTAAATATTTTTTTAAATTAAAATGGTGTACCTGTATTTATACTGGGATATCTGTGCTGGTTTATACAATGACTTTAATGCTTATCTTCACTCAGAGTTTACTCTTTATGGGCCATATTTGAAAAGCGTTCCTCTCAGTGAAAGGCCTATTTATAAACAAGCTTATACCTGGGCCAGATTCCAAAAGGCATGCTCTCAGTGTAAGTGGTCACTTACACTGAGAGCATGTCTTTTAGAATCGGGCCCTAAGTTTTTGCTTTTTCTGAACTTTGTTTGAGATACACAACCACAAGCCAGTCTGTGTCATATTAACTTTATAATATAAAATATTCTGGGCTCCAATACCTGAAACATTTACAGACCAAAATAAGGCAACAAGAACACTAGGTGCTGCTGCTGTTCCACTAAAGAAGATTCTTCGAGTACGTCATCTAAGTAGTTTTATTTTTTTCTTCTTTAAAATTCAATAGTCATCATTAATTAGCAGAAAAAATCATATATTTGAGAGTATTCAAATATAAATATGCCCCTGTATATGTGTTGAACATTCATTTTGTGCACATATCAACCAGTCAACATTGCTGGTGTGAGATCAGTGTAATAGCAGGATTGTGAAATATGCCCTTTCCCACTAGTGTGCAGTCTTGGAGTTGATATATTTATGTAGCAGGCAGTATGGCAGGTACAGCCCCCCATATGGGGGAGGAAGCAGACTTGGTCCACCACAAAAAACAGTATTTTTATGATTTGCATTCTACAAGTTTATGTCAAGGGACATGCTTCTTTTACTGTGGAATTTCGGATTTTGATGCTTTGTCGTCAGTAATCACTGCTGTGATACTTTGCAGCAGTTATTCTCTTGATATGTGTGTGTGTGTGTGTGTGTGTGTGTGTGTGTGTGTGTGTGTGTGTGTGTGTGTGTGTGTGTGTGTCTATAAATATATTGCCATGCAGAGAATACTTACATAACTAGATAACGTATACGCCTTTATTATTGCAATGCATATGACAGTATTTATAATAAAGGACAGGATTACAGTACTAATCTATGAACCTATGATTACATTATTTTAAGAAGCTTGTTACAGTTGTTGGAGATTTGCAGTCATCTTTGCAGGCTTTACCTGTAAACTAAACAGAATGCCAATCTATCATGTGTGGTCCATAACCTGTGCAGTAATCCTTTAAGCAATGTATCTTGAGCTTGTTTCTTGTTTGCTTTTCATTTTTTACTTTGATCATGTTTTCCCCGTGAAACAAGTAGATAGTTGTTCTCAGGCAGCAGGTCTTTTTTGGATAAGGAATGTTTTTACAAGTGGGGGTATCACAGAGATTGCTACTTTCAGCATGTTACTTGGTACTTTAATAAAGCTGAATATAAATTATAATTAGAACTGCAGTGCAAGGAGAAGTGGTTTGAGTTGAGTACTGCTTGTTTTTCTTATACTTGATTTTGACTGGCATTCCAGTAATGTATTTAAAAGTAATTTATTTTTTTTCATGCCTTACAACCTTTTTGTTTCCATATAGATATTAAGTAAGCTGTCATGCAACCAATGCATTGAAATATTTTTTTCTTTTACACTTCATTTTGTCTTGATTGGACTCTCATAATGTCAGTTTGGCACCCAGGGCAGTGTATTTAATTAAAGTTACAGTTTTTGTAGTTTTGAGCATAGCTCCTCCCCTTTCTAGTTGGCTGCACCACTTTCATTGACCCAACCCATTCAGCTGTCTCCTGCAGCCCCCCTTTGATTTGACGTCACTAGCCGCCACTGAAAAGACTGAAAGTCTTTTGACTACAGTACTATCCCAATCCTTTGACCTGTTGCAGTTTGCCTACTGGGCAAACAGATCAACTGGTGATGCCATTGTGGTGGCATTTCACCTCACATCGGAGCATCCTGAAGAGAAGAACAACAACTGTACCAGGCTGTTGTTCACAGATTTCAGCTCGGCATTCAGTACAGTGATTCTAATTCAACTTATAGAAAAGCTAATCAGCCTTGGCATAAATAAAGAGCTGTGCAACTGGATCCTCGATTTCCTGACTGAAAGACCACAAAGGACCTGTGCTGGCAACAACACTTTAGGGAGTATTACAATCAACACCTGAATACCCCAGGGTTGTGTGCTGAGTCCTCTACTGTTCACAATCCTTACCCATGACTGCTTTGTGAAAGCTAGCAACAACCACATCATCAAATTTGCAGATGACACCACAGTGGTAAGACTCTTAAGTGGTGATGACGAGAGTGGGTATAGGAATGAGGTCAACTCCTCGATTGAATGGTGCAAGAACAACAATTTGGACCTGAACATCAATAACACAAAATAAATCATTATTGACTTCAGAAAAAGCTCTGCCATGCACCTGCCCCTCAAGATCAATGGTGAAGAAGTGGAGAGAGTCCAAAATACAAAGTTCCTGGGGGTACATATATCAGAGGATCTTTCTTGGAGTACAAACACAGGCCAGCTAATTAAAAAAGCCCACCAGTGACTATACTTCCTAAGAAGGTTTAGAAAAGCAAAGCTCTCTATGAATGCTCTAAATACCTTCTACAGAGGAGCCATTGAGAGCATTATCACCAGCAACTGCACTGTATGATTTGGTAACAGCACAATGGACGAAAGGAACAAGCTGCAAAAAATAATAAAAACAGCAGGAAAGATCACGACGCTAGTCTCCCTACCTTACAATAGCTCTTTGAAATGAAATTTAAAAAGAGGTCCCACAAAATACTGAGGGACACTTCTCATTCAGCATATGGTTGGTTCACTAAGCTTGCATCTGGTAGAAGGTTACAGAGTATCCACTGCAGGACTTCCAGATTTATGAAAAGTTTTTATCCAACTGCAATAAGGCTCATTAATGCAGACATAAATCTGGATGTATCAAAACTATAATAGACTGTTACACCCTCATTCTTTTCCTTTTTTTGTACAGTATTTCTATTTATTATTGCATATTAAAATTAATATATTCTCATTCAAGTGTAATTCCAATCACTTCCTTATGTGCAATATCACCCAATCTCACCTCTGGGTCTAGTGTACTTTTCTTTTCATGTGTTAATCATCTAGTAGTCAGTATTGTCCAGTATATATAAATAGTGTGCAAGCATGTGCATCAGCTACCTAGATATTTATTTTTATATAGTTATTGTTTATTCTTTAATACCTTTCATGCCTTGTCTTTTTGTGTTTGTTTTTTTTTCCTGTAAAAGAGCTGACATTCAAAATTTCATTTAGGTAGCACTTGTGTTTCCTAAATGGCAATAGCGTTTCTTTTGAATCTTTTGAATCTTTATAATCTTCCAGGTGGCTGCCTGAGGATTCAGTTCTGTCATTCCTATCATTGAAAAAGTACCACTCCGAATATTAAGGCTCACTCTAACAGAGCTGTCATATGTTCTGAGGCCTTTTGTAAAGGGGTGGATTCTTGAGCTATTCTAGAGGTAACAACTTGGTCATCTGTACATACTTTTACTACACACTATAAAATTGTTTTTTCAGAGCTAGAACAGGATTTGCTAGATCTGTTCTCCAGGGTCTTCTGGACTCTGGCTTGTTTCCTCCACCCTTACTTCCTAAGGTTTTGAAGTCATCTCATATCACTATATACTATTGTTCATAGGTTCATAGGTTCATAATCCATTGGTCAAGATTTCTCTTGAACAAGGCCAGCTTGTTAACAGTGATCTAATAGTAAACATAATACAGTTCTGTAGATTAACTTACCATAACAGCAACTGTTCAAACAGATAACTGTTGCAGTAGTAAGACCCTCCATTCTTCACCTTTATACTGTCCTGGCTAGGGATGGGATTGTTGTCACTTTTGTTCCTTTTTTCTAACATGACATTTTACTACTGTACATTTTTTTTCTAGAGTATTGGGCTTCAGCCTTCCTCTTTAGAGAAAGAAAGCTCTAAATTATGGCATCCATGCATCCTTATACTAGCATGCTTACATGCTGGGGTGGACTTATGATGCATGAGGAAGACACCCAAAGCTTTACTAGACTGGGGGGATGTTTGATATCCTTGGCAGGATACATCCCATATAGCTTATAGGAGTTTCATATTAATTAGTCATGCAATCATCAATGTCTTATCAATACCAGTCCTTATATGCTACTGCAACAGTGATCCATTCAAACATCTGCTATTATGGTAAGTTAACTTACACAACTGTACTGTGTCATTCCATTTGGATCTAGAGTGTGTGTGTGTGTGTGTGTGTGTGTGTGTGTGTGTGTGTGTGTGTGTGTGTGTGTGTGTGTGTGTGTGTGTCCACTTAGGACCAGATTGGCCATCTTGCTTTGTGGGAAGATGGATGGCACCTCTTGACTCATCATTTTCATATGCTGTCTAAAATGTTTGCATGCTTAGTGGTGCTTTTTAAGGCATAGTTCAACTCATGGACATACCCACACAGAAAAATGTGATTCGAACTTTGCCTTTGCAGTCTTGATCAATGCTAGAAGCTAAAGCAACAAAATGTTTGAGCTGAACACTATCTTACTTTGAAAGGGATCCACACTTGTATAGTGACATAAACTTGGCTCTATAGCAATGGCAGCATTCATGCTGAATCTGGGTGCAAAACCTACCATGTGTTCAGATCCTTATGGAACTGTGGGACATGTCTGTATAAAGAACACCATAATTTCATACCAAATTTCCCATGACATCAGTCTATAACTTGTTGATGTCCTAGTGAGTGTCAATAAAGACACATTTCACATTATTGCCAGTTATAGATTGCCTTCTATGCTCCCCATTGGGGCATGCAGAATTATCTATGCCAGTTTAAAAAAATATCCATTATACTAAATACAGTTATACTAGACTTCAATCAGTCATCAGTCAGCTGTAAAGCTATACATCTAGTAACATATACCTCAGAGATGTCTTGATTTTAATACAAATTCCATTGACCAACTGTTCCTCTTCTTGTACCACCCAGTGTCACTACTTCTTTGGTTAATCTGACTTTCTAGCAGTAATGTTCACTCCTTAATTAAGCCTTGACTCCCAAATTATCCTACTGAATCATAGAACTCCTCCAAAACCAACTCTTATTATTCACTGAAATTCTTGACAAACATAAAATACTCATTCCTCCAGGCTTTCAAATAACTGATGTGTTAATACAATCCACAGAATTCCACTCATATATAGAGACATATTGAAGAGATGAAACCATCTCCCATAAAAATAGTTATAAATTCAAAAATAAGACTGTGGCGTAGAACTCCCATATCAATATATTTTGCAATAAAAATATGCTTTTAGGTCTCTACAATAAATGACAACCACATTATAGTGTAGATTTAACAATGGTTATAAAGGCCTTTAAATTAACCATCACAGAATATAAGACCAGGTATAAATTCTGATTCACCACCGATACTAAGGATAACAACACAGTTTTATTCAGTTAGCTAGAGAAACTGAGAAAAAATGCATAGATATGCACAAAATGTATTTCTAATGGAGCATCCTAATCCAGCCCCCAAACCATTGCTAATATCCTTGCAGACAAATGCAGCTCTAACTTCACACCTCCAGACATAAACATCTTCCTTATTGTCTCCCATACTGTCTCCCCAAATCACTCTAGATCAGGTTGTATCAGCTTTCTCCAAAACCAACAACACTAGCTATGTGGGGCTTAGTAACATCCCAGGCTGTCTTAAGTGCTCCTTAACCTCTTCAAGTCTGTACACAATTTATGCCCTGGAAGTGTGGAGAACAGCTATAACTTGTGTTACTATACAAGGGAGACCCGAAAACTGACCCCCGTTATTATAAATATATTAGTCTACAGGGTTATGGAATGCATAACTATTGAACTAATAAATATCAACAAAGGTGATCTTCAAATAACTTGATCCTAACCAATCTGGATTTATAGGTTAATAGATTCATAGAAGGTTACAAGGCTAACCCTTAAGCCCTTACAACCCTAGCCATATTTATCCTGAGTTGCCTTAATCGTCAGAGGTTAGGTGAGTGAAGTTCATAGAGGTTATGGACTATGGTGTTTAATACAGAGTTCCTCTGTCCAGGTGGAACATGGGTGCCACTCCAGGAGTGAATTTGTGGTCACCCATTCATTGATCTACGTTGCATATGAAATATGTCAGGGGGAGGGGCTCTGTTTTATGTATAAAGGCAAGTCTAAACTAGTCAGACCGGTCAATTTCTTTGACAGGGTTTGAAGCAGTAGATGAGGGCATCTCCATCTATATCACTTACCTTGAGATGGCTAAGGTCTTCAACACCATCCTCCATGTAGACATCATAGATAAACTCAGCTGGACATAAACAACACTGTAAATGTAAATACATTTTTGTAAATGTAAATACCTCTTCTAATGAAGGGAATATGACTACCAGTGCTCCACAGGGCTCCATCCTATCTCCCTCCTCCTTGGCATCCACTTCTTTGAAATCTAATGTTGAGGGACTCTGTCTCACTAAGTCTGAAGATGATTGCAAAGTGAGTGCAGCTGTCAAATGTCTGGCTCAGACCAGTGAATGGCATGTAAGTCACAGGAACCCCTGAGTGCCAAAAAGCTAGTATAGTTACTCATAGGATCAACATAGGATCATATGAGGTTACTAGACTAATGGCCCTGGGGCCCTTACAAGCCTAGCCAGGAGTTTATCCCCAAAAAAGAAACCTCAGTCAGCACCTGTCATCCCTGTCAATGAGGGACACAGGTGGAACCCCTGGAACAAATTTTTGGTTTCCCATCCAGTCATGAGGGTCAGTGACGTGCTCTGTTTGATGTGTATGGGAAGTCTATTCCAGAGATGGGGCAGCCTCTGGGAGACAAACTTGTCTCTCCAGCAGGTTTTGTTAATGTCACATATTAGATTTAGGCCTTTCAAGCGGGTAATGTGCAAGGAGTTAGACTTACGGATATGGAGCATCTCTGGTAGGGCAGGCTCTGAGATTGTGTTGTAGGCGACACCATACCTCTCAACCTGGAAACATCAAAAATCTGGACAAAGGCCCATGGAAAAAAGGTTCAAATCTGTACACTGATTAACATAAAATCTACATACATAATTATGTGACCCCACCCATTCCCATGGAATTGTGGGATACCAACTTTCAAACGCAAACTGAAGAACAGACAACTAAAACATGGCCCCAGAGCCCAGACCCTGTAATAAATGGTAACCATTTTTTTGGAATGTGTAGCAATGATGTTCATTGGGAAGGGAGAAGATGATCATGATGAACCTTAGGATTTTGTTTTGGTGACTTGCAGTATGTGAGTGTCATTGCAAAAGTAGACCATTTAATGGTAGGCAATATTCTAATCTTAGCAAAAGAATATTATAGTTTGCTAGGACCTCCAAAGATCATTCTCCATGGCCTACTGATCAGTGGTGTAGCTAGCATTTGTGCCCCCTGGGGATGATGTTGAGTTTGCTATCCTTCCCCCTCACAAAATCATGGTCGAATGCCCCCCCATATACAGCCCTCCCCTGCAGACATTCTAATGTCCCATTACTTGGCAAATTCACCCAATTTACTATAAACACAATGTGCATACTGCTTTACTTCTAAATTGAGTATTTGGATTTCATTTAATACTTTTATTTTACATTTTATAGGACAAACATTAATAGACATTTGCTAAACAAAGCAATACAGTCTCACAATGAAACTAGACTTAGCATTAAAACCTCTCTGCTTTTTAAACTCACATTCATTGAAACCCACCATAAAAAAAAAAGCACCGGTGGCAGATAAAGATAACCTGTGGGCTGTTTTCAAATCATAGGCCCCTTGCACATGAAACATACACATGTTCTTTGATACACAGTCCTGATTGTATTAAATTGTATTCCTTGTGTAATACAGAACACTTATTAGCACGCATGTCAAATTTATTGTTTTGAACATTTTTCCAGTAAGTAGTGAAACACATGAACCAATAATGACAAAACTGCCCAATTCAGAATATTTCCATCATAAAAGTCTACTCAAACTTCTGCAATCCACCAGTATCAGTAAATATGCACATCTCAGAAGTGAAAGTCATCTAAATAATACCACATTGAGATCTGTAACTATGTCATTCTTTCATCTACAAATAAAGTGCCTGTTCCCCTTGAGGAATGAACTGCCTATGTTACATTAAAAAATGATAAGCTAGTAATTTTGCAATAGGGAATGGATGGCAAACTGATAACAGGTTCATTGTTACTAGGTATCTCCACCAAAGAGTCAGGACTGCAGCATCCACCCCCTTTAAAAGTACAACACAGTGCAATATCAGCACTCCATCTACATACTCTCTGAGTAGAAACCACAGCCTTCTGCATCAAAGGCAAGTATTCTACTTGTTGTTCTACTAAGAATACAAACAGACTTAGCATAAGCCATACTAAACTTCTCTCCCCCTGAAGAACTATGCAGCAAAACAAATCTGGAAAAAGTCAAAATTTATTGGGGGTGGGGGAACAAAAGGCCCAAAACCAGGGACACATTTTAAACATTGTTAGTATAATCTTAGAAAACTTGCTGTTAGAATAAAATCTGAAACTTAAATGACTATCATTATTTAGTGAATTCAGTTCTCACTGATTTCCCAAAAAAACACAAATTTTAAGGGGAACAGACCAAAAGTATGAGCCAAACTGTACATTCAAGACAATCACAAATGGTGGTGATATGTGTAGAGAATTTAGGCTGTTGCTCCAGGGTACATACCCTTAGTGCTGCATAAACTTTTTTTTTTTTCGCATACATATTATCAGGTGGTTGCATACCTTAGTTAAGGTATCTCAAATCATTACTTATTACCTGGCCATAGAAGACGAGTGCTTCTGCGGACTTGCCCAGACATTGTGAGATTAGGTAGCAGGTGGGTGACTAATGTCACAAGTGTTAATTTACTCAACCCTGTAAAACAGTCCCATCCAGTAGGGTTAAAGCAGCTCATGTGGCTGACCTGTGGGGATTCAAGATGTTAGGGACATACAAATTAAAAAATGCCACAGACTGGAATCTCCAAACGAATGTATTCAACATAAAATGGTGAGCGCTTTCATTTGGTAGATATCACCAAACTTCTTCAGAAAAGTAAAAAAAGCAAATGCAACCTTACTTGTACTACACACCCTACCTGAAAATCAGTTAACACCAATTAGTATTAAACACTGAAAGTCACAGCAAACATAAAAGCTATATACATTAATAAATATCTAACTATATGTGATACATATCTAAATATATATATATTATTAAAAAAAATCTATCCTACCTAATTTTTTTTATTTAGATGTAAAGAAAGAATTGATTATTATATATTTTACCTTTTTTATTTGTTTGTTAGTTTCATAAGCATACACAATTCATTCTATATATATATAGTTTTTGTACAGAATAGGTTGGGATTTAGAGATTTTTTTTAAATAATATATATATTTACATATGTATCACATATAGTTAGATATTTATTAATGTATATAGCTTTTATGTTTGCTGTGACTTTCAGTGTTTAATACTAATTGGTGTTAACTGATTTTCAGGTAGGGTGTGTAGTACAAATAGGGCTGCATTTGCCAAATGAAAATGCTCACCATTTTATGTTGAATAAAAGCCTTGGATTTTATTTGGGGATTCCACTCTGTGTGGCATTTTTTAATTTGCTGGTCATTGTGTATGTCAGGGACATAGGTGTAAGCTACTAAATTAGTAAGGAAACCTTTGGTTTCCACTGGCACTCAGACCTTTACTGAAGAACATTAGAAAGCCCAATTAACTATTTATCACTGGACCACAAATATCTAGTATGCATGCACACCAGCAAATAACAAAAGCTAACAGGCACTAAATTCCCAGTAAAGAACTAGTACTAAATAAAACATCTTTATTATAATTGCCATTGATGATGGGGCTCCCAGTTGTTGTTAAAACATGCCTAAACCACACCAATTCACTTACCTTGAAATAAAAATTTGGATTTAGTATACTGTTTCTTTGTTAATCCGATAAGTGATATCACCTGAATAAAAATGATAAAGGCCCTTAAGTTTGACTGCATGTTTTTCTGTAGAGCATATCTGTTTTCTGGAAATTACATATAAGTATGATGATATATTGATATCTTACTTCCAGAAAACTCCAACACGACTTCTTCAATAAACCCAGTCAGCTTGTTTCTTTTCCTGTGAACAAATGAGCATAAATCAAATTAGTCTTTGCAATGCACTTGTGTGTTTTCCTCTAAGTTACATTTCTGCAGCTCTGAAAGAAGGGAAAAAAAAAAAAAAAAAAAAATATATATATATATATATATATATATATATATATATATATATATATATATATATATATATATATATACTTGTTTCCCACCTTTCTGAACTAGTATAGTCCAGTTTTCAGGTTATTGCTGAATCCAGGCTGAGTTACAAGTTTCTGTGTTGTCCAAACCTTACTTGGATAGAAGGAAATTTCTCTGTTCACCTGTGAGAGAAGGGAGATTTGAGCAACCTATCTGTCCCTGGTGGAGTGGTTTCAGCCCAGAAGTTAGTAGATTATTGGCCATTTTGGGCTAATTTTGATTGTATCTGCTCTATTTTCTAAAAAAAAAAAATATATATAAATATATATATATATATATATATATATATATATATATATATATATATATATACTTTTTCACACCTTTCTGAACTAGTATAGTCCAGTTTTCAGGTTATTGCTGAATCCAGAGCTGTGTTACAAGTTTCTGTGTTGCCCATACCTTACTTGGATAGAAGGAAGTTTCTCTGTTCACCTGTGAGAGAGGGGAGCTTTGAGCAGCCTATCTGTCCCTGGAGGAGTGGTTTCAGCCCAGAAGTTAGTAGTTTATCAGCCATTTTGGAGTAATTTCTATCTCTTTCACTTCCCTGCTAGAAAAAACACATTTGTGCGGTTTTGCGCACCGTGCAGTGCCATTTAGCTAGAGTTAAACTATTCTCAGCTCCACAAAGTCTACTCTTCAATTTTTCCCTTGGAACTAGACAAATCTTCAACTTTAGCACTCAAACCATTCATTTCACAGTCAAGCACTTGCTTAAAACTCATAGCAAGCACTAATTAACCCTAGCACTAGACCCCCCTATACTGTACAGAAGGACAAGGCTCTCTATTCTTCCCCACCAGCCAATCAGAAAAACAGCTTACTCTACCTATTCAGGCATGTCCAAAGGGCAGTTTCTGGTGTACTCTCCAGTCCAACTGGTGAATCTGGGCATTTTGAGGCAATGTTACAACTGCCTCATGTACACAGACAACCCTCTCCTCCTATCACCAAACACTAATATATGAGAGAGATGCAATTATACAGCTAAACTGGAGGCAAAGCTCTCTCAACCCAAGACTGGAACTGACAGTCAAGAGGAGAAGGGTAACACTTGCAACACACTACCAGTCTCACATAGACCTAATAAACCAAATAACACACGTGAATACATGAAAACATACTCGGAGGCTCTAAATAAAAATAAGCAAAAGCAACAGAGACCTCCAAAGCAGACATCCAAGCAACCTCCACACCCCATCACCAAAAATGAAACACATACTTCACATAATCAGTGTGCCATGCAATCACAGCCCATAACGCAAAATAACATACCCAACACACTAGTAATAGGCGACTCTATAGTCAGGCACACTGGTGTCCCACTAACTAAGCTGGACAAGGAGAAGGCTACAGTTAGCTACCTGTTGGGTGCCAGGATCTGCCACATAACACAAGCACTCAGGTCACACCAGAACAAGTACAAATTCAACTCTGTTATTGTCCATGTTGGTGTGAATGACCTAAGATGTACCTCCCTGGACTACATGAAAAGAGACATGGAAGAGCTCTCTGATCATGTAGCCCAGGTCGGTATGACCCTGACCCTGAGTAGCCTCCTGCCCTCACCAAGAATGATGCCACAGTATAAAGAAAAAATGATCAGTTTCAACAATTGGCTAAGTTTCTGGTGTCATTCAAAGGGGATCCAGTATATGTCTGCCTGGGATGATATGCTCGACAAGCCACGTTGCTTCACAAGAGATGGCTTGCACCTGTCACTTTTAGGCATTTGAATACTGGCCAAGGCTCTTGCTGCCCCCACAGTGCCACTTTTAGGCAAGGCTCAAAAGACAAACCTACCACCATAAATAGCACAAGTAACCAAAAACAGAGGGTAATGCTACTCAATGCCAGAAGTCTAAACCTCAAAATGCATGCATTCGAGGCACTCCTCAGTATGGAGAACATCGACATCTGTGCAGTAAGAGAAACCTGGTCTAAGGCTCCTGAGAGCACCCCAGCACTACTAGGCTATAACTCATACCATACCTTTCGGCCACAGAACCAGGACCGAAACACAAAAGGTGGGGGTGTATCCATATTCATCAAGGATACCCACACCTCCAGGTTAGTGGTGCAGCACAATTTATCAGAGATCATCCATGTGCAACTAACAATAGGCAAAACTGCAATCCAAATTGTAGCTTGCTACAGATCACCCACCATGGCCCAGGACCCCCATTCCGCATTTCTGGAGACACTGGGAAATATGAAGGTCCTACCAAACACCCTAATACTGGGTGATTTCAATTACCCAAACATAAACTGGGAGAACTACTCAAGTACTAACTCCCTTGCCCAACGCTTCCTAGAATTTATAAACTTGAACACCCTGGATGAACTGGTCAACACTCCTACCAGAGGGAACAACATATTGGACCTGGTCATGGCCAACATGGGCGACTGGTGTTCCACACCAGAGGTCAACCCCTCGCTGGTTAGAGCAGAACATAGACTAATCATTCTGTATATCCACATTCCGCCCCCACCCCCTATCAAGGAAACCACCATGAAAAACTTTTCAAAAGCAAACTTCACATTACTTAAGATTGAGGTGGAAAGGTTCACAGCCCCCATGCTAAAGGACAATGCTGTCCAAGCTGCTGAAACCTTTACAAAGGCACTCTATGAGCATCTGCAGGAATGCATGGATCATGGTATCCTAAGTAAAACCAAGACTCACTCCTCCAAGAAAAGGAAACCAGTCTGGTGAACCCCTGCCATAAACAAGGTATACAATGGAAGGAGGAAACTAGTACAGAAAAGAGTAAAATCCCAAGAAGGAAAGACATCCCTGATCAGTATCAGCAAGAAACTACGATCCCTCATTAAATCATCAAAGGCTAGTTTCGAAAGAAAAATTGCCAATGACTCCAAAGATAACTACAAACCGTTCTTTAGCTATGTCAAGAACCTAAGTGGAAACTCTCAGATCTGCTCTGATTTAGTGCAGAATGGCACAAAATACACTGAACCAACTGAAATTGCCAACATTCTGGCAGACAGGTTTAGTGCAAACTTCACCCCCCTCTCACCCCCAAAAGGGCCCATAACCATACCAGAAGAGTGAAGAGCCCCGTCAGTCACTGACACACAGGTTAAAACAACCCTATCCAAATCCAAAAACACAGCTTCAATGGGACCGGACGGTGTCCCAGGCTGTGTCTTACAAGAGCTCCAAAATGAACTATCCCCTCACCTAAACACATTGTTCAAACTCAGCCTCTCTACAAGCTACATACCCACAGAGTGGCGCACAGCAACAGTTATCCTGATCCACAAAGGTGAAGCCACAATGGACCCCGGAAACTACTGCCCTATAAGCCTGACTAGCCTGGTCTGCAAGGCTATGGAACACATAATCATGGAACTCATTAACAGAGACATTGGGAACCTCCAAACCTTGGACCCTACCCAGTTTGGCTTTGTTAAGGGCAGATCATGCCTCCTAAACCTGGTGGACTTCTTTGAGACGGTTACCAATTCATTAGACGAGGGAAAGGAGGTCCACACAGCCTACCTACTCCTCGCAAAGGCTTTCAACACCATTCCCCATTCTAGTATTATAGACAAGCTCATCAGCTTGAACATAAACCCCTACTTCACAAGATGGGTTACCAACTGGCTCATGGATAGAACCCACATGGTGAGAGTTGCAGGCTTTACGTCCGACTCTAAACCGGTTACAAGTGGTGTCCCCCAGGGCTCATTCCTGGGACCCCTCCTGTTCAGTATATACTTCTCAGAGGTACAGGCAAGCATAGGAGGACTATGGCTGACCAAGTTCGCAGACGACTGTAAACTAGGGGCCATAACTGATTCTCCATCTGATACAGACACCCTTCAGATGGGTCTCACTGAGACAGATACCTGGTATCAAAATCATGGCCTCAAGCTAAATGCCAAAAAGTGCATAGTCATCCCCTTTGGAAAAACAGTACCCTGAACTGCCACATAGGTGGTAGTCCCCTAAATACAGAAAATGTCATATGGAATCTGGGGACCCAAGTAGATAGTAATCTCTCCTTTGATAATCATATTGCCAAGGTGGTTAGAAAATCCTTCTATGTGGCCCACCTAATCACAAAAGGGTTTGCATCTAGAACAAAAGAGGTTATTGTGTCCCTCTACTCATCACTCACTAGACCCATCATAGAATACAATGCCCCATTTGGGATGTACCTTACAAGACACCTGCAACAGCTGGAAAGACCACAAAAGTACCTCACCAAGAGGATTACTGGCCTCAAACAGATGCCCTATGCAGCCCAACTCAAGAAACTCCAGCTGTACTCAGTTGCATACCGCTTACTCAGAGGTGATCTCTGCCTGACATACAAGGCCATGTCCAACCCAGAATTGATGGACATGCTCCACCTAAAAAAAAACAAATCCCGGAGAGCTAGAGATATAAACTTCACCACAATAATAAATAGGACATGCTGGAGGGATAGATTCCTGTTCCAGAGACTCCCCATGCTTTGGAACAGGATTCCAATATACATCAGGCAGAGCCCCTCACTAATACTCTTCAAGAGAAACCTTGACGGGTGGATGGGAAACAGAAAATTTACCCCGGGGATCACTGCAGTGGCTCTGCTGGACAATGGTGCAGGGGACTAATGGCTCTGCTGGACAGAGGCACAGGGAACTAATCTATAGGGGTGGCGAAAGCCAACACATTCTGGCTAGGCTTATAAATGCCCTTGGGCAGATAGTGTGGTACTTACTTATGAACCTATGAACCTGGTTGTAATGTTACTTTCTAAGACACTAGCATATGTTGATCATGTAATTACAAGTATGTCATACTAAGGATATGAGGTGTGCCAATTAAGATACTATACGAGACTACAACGTGAGAATTTTAAAACATGCAAAAAATATACAAATGAACTGATATTTTAAAGTGGCATTGTTGCCAATGCCCCACACCCCACCCCAACAAACAATCCACCACTGTCACTGAGCCTATGAACATTAATTGGGAAAGCAGTGGTGCCGGGCCGGTGCTGTTAAATCTAGAGCGCACTCTTTGTCTAATGTTAAAGAAGTACTGTTGAAAAGCTTCTGGTCCAAGCAGATTTGCATCTTTCTTATAAATTACTGGTAGAAAGTTTGCAGATTTCTCCTGGTCTTCAGCAATGGAGAAAAACTAACATAACAACTCTGCAAGAACATCCTTTGCAAAATATTAGTTTGCAAAGCATGTTCGGCAAAATATCTCAAAACATCTGATTTGTGAATGATGAAAGAGAAATGATGCAAACCTCTACCTAAGCAGCTAATTGCTGTTGTACATTTTTTTTTCAGAAACGTGCATTTTCTGTAGTCCCAGAAGTGGTATCACATCAACCTGCATGACGTGTAACAAGTACCAACTGCCCCAATTACCTATAACACCTCCACCCCCAACTATCAGTCTGCTCTGCTTCTGAAAAGACTCCATGTCCCAGCGTACCTGATACAGTAAAATCATCTTCTTCAGCAAAGCAGGGACATATTTTCTTGTCATGACCACACTAGTCACAACTCTCTGAGTCTGATGAGACTGCTGCTGTAGTTGCCCTAGTCCACACATTAAAACAAATGGCTTAGGGATGGGGTTGCCTGTCTTGCTGACAGCCTGAATCTAAAAACTAAAGCCTTGAACAGATAAATTAAAACAAAAAAAACATTGCTCTCAGGCTTCAACTGCTCTCTCGGTCCAGTCCATCTCTCTCTCTGAACTGAATTAAACTGGAAGGAAAGTTACTGCAGTGTGAGATGCGATTCAACAGCAACACGTTACACATTGCCATTCATGTTCATTCATATAAACAAACAGTCAGTCAAAGTCACTTACACCCCTCGAGCCCTCAATCGAATTCCAACAGGCTGGCAGGCAGCTCACGATGCTGATGTCATTGTGCATGCCTCTGCACGCGATGACGTCAGTGGAAAATTGCAGTGGAAAAGAATCAGGAATAAAGGGGGCCAATCGGAAATTCATGGCACCCCATTATTTGGACCTCAAAACCGGTAAATGCTGAGGAATTTGGTATGGTTGAGAGGTATTGGCGAGACACAGATCACCTCTAAGCAATCTGTATGATACCGAGTAGAGTGATAGTGATTTGAGCCTGTCCACATAGGACAGGTGCTGGAGGCCATGAATTCTCTTTGTGATGTATTTATGTAGCCTCTCCAGCTGGTGTAGGTGTTTGGAGAGGTGCATACTAAACTGGGCATTGTACTCAATTATTGGCCTAATGAGGGAGGAGTACAGAGAGGAAATAATCTCCTTTTTTCTGGATGTAATCCCTTTACTTATGAAATGAACAAGTAAAAAGCTTTTCTGACCACTGCCACTACATGATGGTCGAATGTGAGATTGTTGTCAACCTGTGTACCCAGGTCTCTCACCACAGGTTGTGTGCTTAGGGGAAAAAAAAAATGAAAAGACCAATGGTTAGACCACAGCTGAAGATAAAAATGGAATAATCCACATCAGGAAATAAATCACTTGCAGCTTCACAGTAGTGCCCTTTATAAAACCAAAAGTTGTAACTGAGATGTAGTAGTCAAGGTAGGAAACGGTTCACTTGCAGTTTCACACCACTTTATTAAACAAGAGTAAGCGCTTTCGTGATCTAAGTCAGCTGATCACTTCTTCAGACTCATAAAAACAGTTAAAACATTGGTATTTAAAATATGGTTCAACCAATGAAAACACATATAGAACTATGACATAGACTAATTAAAATTGCATACATCAGTACATTATATATATATATATATATATGCCTTATATTCTGCATAAGATGAAATAAAATATACATATAACAGACACATTTTATGTAATAATCCATATTACTTAATGTTTTAGTGGTCTGGATTTTAAAAAAGGTTTCAAGGAAACAGCATTGTTCAATCCAGGAGATCTAACTGCCTGAAGAAGTAAAATCCATCTTTGTTCGGCTTCCTCTACCTTATTCCTTATATCACCTCCCCTCTTTCTTTTATTTATTATTTCTAAAACCATGAAATTAAAAATATGTTTCCTATCTTCTTCTTCCACATGTTTTGCTAAAGCACTTGTGTCTTTTTTATTTCTTATATCTCTAAGGTGTTCAAGGATATGTTCCTTTAGACACCTATTGGTTAAAAATCTATATCAATTATAAATCCTAGTGTAGGATGTTTATATGTAGATTTATTATTTAAATAGTCACATGTTGTACAATTTCTGCAAGGAAAAGTCCCCTGCCTATCAGATAGGATCATTTTTCATTGTTTCTGGATTTGTAACAGAGTTGCCTTTTTAAGGACCTCTTATTTCTAAAAGAAAAGCTGGGTCTATCTTCTAACAATTCTCTCAAGTCTAATAAATCTACATATAAACATCCTACACTAGGATTTATAATTGATATAGATTTTTATGCTGACTGCAGAACACAAACTTTGGTCTATTTCAGCTTCTGCACTGTCTGTCATGCCTTTTGTATAGGCAAAACCAATAGGTGTCTAAAGGAACGTATCCTTGAACACCTTAGAGATATAAGAAATAAAAAAGACACAAGTGCTTTAGCAAAACATGTGGAAGAAGAAGATAGGAAACATATTTTTAATTTCATGGTTTTAGAAATAATAAATAAAAGTAAGAGGGGAGGTGATATAAGGAATAAGGTAGAGGAAGCCTAACAAAGATGGATTTTACTACTTCAGGCAGATAGGTCTCCTGGATTGAACAATGCTGTTTCCTTGAAACCTTTTTTAAAATCCAGACCACTAAAACATTAAGTAATATGGATTATTACATAAAATGTGTCTGTTATATGTATATTTTATTTCATCTTATGCAGAATATAAGGCAAATTAATGTACTGATGTATGCAATTTTAATTAGTCTATGTCATAGTTCTATATGTGTTTTCATTGGTTGAACCATATTTTAAATACCAATGTTTTAACTGTTTTTATGAGTCTGAAGAAGCGATCAGCTGACTTAGATCGTGAACGCGCTTACTCTTGTTTAATAAAGTGGTGTGAAACTGCAAGTGAACCGTTTCCTACCTTGACTACTACATCTCAGTTACAACTTTTGGTTTTATAAAGGGCACTACTGTGAAGCTGCAAGTGATTTATTTCCTGACGTGGATTATTCCATTTTTATCTTCAGCAGTGGTCTAACCATTGGTCTTTTCATTTTTTTTTTTTTTTGCTTGAGGTGTATACCAGGCGTTTATCCAGCTTTTGTTTTCTTTCACATGTGTGCTTAAGGGGTTGCCATTGATGCGGTAATCAGTAGGGGCTGTGTTTTTTGCTGAAAGGTATGATAATACATTTTTTTGCATTTAACTTAAGGCCATGACTTTGGCACTAGTCATTTGTTGCTGTGAGACCCTCTTGTAGTATGTTAACATCATTTGGGGAGTCAATGACAGCACTCAACTTAGAATCATCTGCAAACTTGGTCAGCCATAGGCCTTTTGTCTTTGCCTGGACCTCTAAGAAGTAGATGCAAAACAGTAAGGGTCCAAGGACAGATCCCTGGGGAACACAACTAATGATAGGTCTGCTGTCACAGATGGAGGCACCTATTTTGACCTTGTGGGTCCTATCTGTGAACCAGTTAGCCACCCACCTGATTAGGCAGGGATTTACATCAAGTTGTGTTAGCTTTTCGCTGATGTCTGAGTGGTGGATTGTGTCAAAGGCTTTGGCCAAGTCAAGGTAAGCTGTATGTACCGACTTTCCCTCATCCAGGGCCTTGATGACAGTCTCATAAAAGTCAACTGGCAAGATCTGCCCTTGATGAATCTGAACTGGGTGGGGTCAAGTGCTTGGAGATTGCCTATATCCTTGATTATGAGGTCCATAATAATCCACTCCATGGCTTTACAGATCAGACTTGTCAAGCTAATGGGATGATAATTTCTAGGATCAGTAGTGGCACCACCTTTGTGCAAGGGGATGACAATGGCAGTTCTCCACTCTGCTGGAATGAAGCCTGTACTTTGGCTGTGGTTGAATAGGGTGCTCAATAACAAAGCTACTTCTTGCTGGAGATGGTGCAGAATACAGCCTGAGATACCATCAGGTCCCAAGTAAGCTGTGTCCTTTGCCTTGGATACAGCCTTTAACACTTGATCTACAGAGATGTGAGGCAAAGCAACCCCCTCCTTCCTCTTACCACCCTCACAGATGCAGTCATCAGACACTTGGATACCTATGTTATATAGCTTATCTCTCAGGGAATCTCATCCAGATCTATGGAAGTTTTGATCCCATTGTATTCTTTCCTGATTATACATATCTTGGAATACAGTGCCTCATTTGGGATGCACCCATTTAAGTACAGGTAGAAAAACTGAATAGATTCTTAACCAAAAAAACACCTAATGTAGTCAGCACAAACTAGCCAGCTATGTTAAAAGTCTTTTCCTTCTACAACTTTTCATAAAGACTAATGAGGGATGCTCTCTGTGTAACGTATTGTGGAAAGAAATACCCTGCTTTTCCATCCTTTTCCTCCTTCATAAAATCAGCAATTTTACAAATATACATTCCATATAAAATTAATTTCCATCATACGATTAACAATATTTGCTGGTGTGATGGGTTCCTGACCCAGAACATCCTCTGTCTTTGGAAAAGATTCTCTTTACACATCAAACAAAGGAACTAATTAGCTGTCTTCAAAAACAGAACAGATGATTGGATAGGTAACAGTAAATTTTATGCTAGGGTTTTGTGGTAATGATGTTCTAAAAAGGGGAAACTAGCATACTGATGTTGCAACTTGAGTGAATTGCTAAGCTTCCTAATGGAATTCTGTTAGTAAGCTCAGAAATAATCCATACTCCTATGAACCTACATCAAGAAAACGAAAAACCCTTTTACCAATCCACTGCTGTAGGTCTCCTACTTCCCATTAAAAAGCATTCGAGTAATCCAAATGGTTCGCAGTCCGGGAACAGGAAATAAACATGCATTGCCTCATGATCTATGCACAAGCTAAACTTAGTGTTGAATTCTTATTGGCCATTCACAGAAAAGCTTGATATTAGAAGTTTGGAGTGTTTTCAGTCTGTGTGGAGATCTAAGTGTTCCAAATGTAAAGACGTAACTGAAAGGGAAATAGGCTGTCTATTAAAATACCTGTATGACATCAATTGACTAAACTATGTTCTTCCAAGTGAGATCTGTCTTGGCCTTCATTTTTTTATAGTTTTGACCTAGCAGCTGTAGCAAGTGTCCCATTCCATTCTTCTGCATTACCATTATGCTATTTGTGTGAAACTGGCTGTGCGTTATTTGGCTGTCTAACTGCAGAGAACCCTGAAGTGCGACAGCTGAGACACACAGGCAGAAACTGGAGAGAGCAGTTAAGTAAAGGTAAGTGGCACATCTAAAACTAAAACCACCAAGGTTCCATGCCAAATGCACTTGTCAATATCTACACTGATTAAGCAGAACTATGTAGCAGTTGACTTGCTAGGAGAAAAACTGTAGCAGCAGCTAGGGTTGAAACTAAACTTCTAATGTGATTAAGAGGTGTGATTTCAAGCCCCTTTTAGATGACTGCCTGATTCATGAGCTCAGGAAAACAGAAGAAAATCAATTATTCTGCACAAAGAAAGAGAAGGGATGGTAAAATTTACTGAAAACAAAAAAAAGTTAACAATAACAAAGAAAATGGAGATGGAAAGTATGGGATATAAAATGAATGCTGTCTTAAACATGCTGAAGTGAGCTGCAGAAACTAATGACCAGCAGCACTGGCTTACCTCATCACAAATTAAAATTATAATAGGGGGCTCAACAATGATATGTAAAATGTAAACATAGCACAAGAAGTGAGGCGTTATGAAAATAGCTGAAAATATGAAGTACAAATCAGACATTACAGAAAACCACTATTAGCCTTTTGACCTGCAGTTGGTGGTGGTGCCTAAGATTGTTAAAGAAAGTGTACTGATATATTACCTTAGACAATATGTTATAGAGTGGCTAGGTCCATTACAAGGAAACTGACTGTAGAGAGGATTCTTCATGTGAGTGAATATAACTAGGCAGGGTGGAAGCCATACTATATTTTGCACTCTTTATAGTCTTTCTGTACCAAAATGTGGATATTGAAAGGGAGCCTAGAAGTGAGTCAAGAGCTGGTAGTTAGATCAACAGTAAAAATACTCTAGGCCGCCTAGGCAGAACTTTATATAGAAGGAGGGCAGCCTTTAAGTGAGTTTGGGAGCTACGGAGAGAAGGAGGCATTGGCATGGATGGGATATCCAGTGGCCCCCAGAATTTATACATAAAATACAAGGAGCATGTAGTTCATTTTATGGCACATTCATTTGGACTTGTAAATCGTGGGACATGTTTTATAGGGATAGTTGGTTGGCGACACATGGCTGGATTGCAATTCAGCTTCAGAGACACATTTTTTCAAAAACCTTTAATAAATTATCACTTGTGACATCGGCAAATTTACATTCATATAAAAGTAATCAAACTATATTAACATAAACATTGCACTTCACATATATTGCTATATATCATATAACCTAAGCCATATTACATAAATTATTCAATTCCTACCTTTTTTTTTTAAACAAGAAACATCTTTATTACACTTACTACATAGGGAATCATGCATTTATATAAATGAAAACAAATCACACCAACACAATTCTGTGGGATAGCTGTGTCTATTAAATGCACAGCTTGTCAAAAGCTGTTTTTTCCCTCACAATGTCACAAGCTGTTGAATGCACTCATTATTGACTGCAGGATTGAGCGAGCCATGTAATAGCGACTGTGCCTCTGTATAGTGTTTCCCTTGTAGTCATAGTTGTGCGACTGTGAATTAAACAAATATAAGAATGTGTGAGGCAGAGCCTCTATGTTAGAGAGTGACAGGGGCAAAGCCCCCCTTGTAAAAATTTTTTTTTTTTTTACTTTTTTGTTTTTGTATTACCAATTGCAAAAGGAGGTTATGTATTCCTTTTGCAGTCAGTTTAGTTTCACTTAGTTTTTTTTTTAATTTTTTATTTTTGATATAGTTGTCATTCTGGAATTATTGATGTAATGGAATGTTATCTACTAATGCCACACACACACACACACACACACACACACACACACACACACACACACACACACACACACACAAATGTACACATAATGGTAAGTCTTTCGGCTTTTTAGGGCTCACCACAGTGGATCACCGTTCCACAGATTGATTGGCAGTGGAGTTTTTACAGTGTCTAGTTGCCAGCCTGGCACCCAACCGTCACTGAAGGCACACACATACACACACACACACACACACACACACACACACACACACACACACACACACACACACACACACACACACACACACACACACCTGCATGTCTTTAAAATTCACTTGACCACAGAGAGGACATGCAGACTCCTCACAAAAGGTGCTCTAGTCGAGAATTAAACCAGAGAACCTCTTGCTGAGAGGCAACAACGCTAACAGCTGCACCACGGTGGCTGGCTCAGCAAACTCTATTTTGGAAAACTGTATTTTGAATATTCTGTGTTATTCATTTGTATGGATTTTCTGCTGTATCTGTTATACTGAATACGTTCATACTGAGACTGAAATAAATCCACTTTCTTTCAGCTTCCTATCCACTTAACATAAGGATAACAAACAAGCCAATTTTTAAACTTTAAGTAGACTTCTACAAGAAGTTCTCTTTCATCTTATTAGCTTGGTGTAAATGTTGTAGTGAACAATCCTTTACGTTCAGATGAGGAACAGGGGTCAGTAACTTGAACCCATGTTGGTGAACTATTTGGCTACCTATGTTGCTGTGTTAACAGAATTAACCCTCACAAAGGTTGCAACATTTAATAAAACTGACATTATTTGTTTGAGATGTTGTTCCCCACGTAAAGCAGATTGGATCCACATTTTTTATGAATGTGCCTGTTTGAAACAGTTTTGGGATTATATTGAAGTTTTTTTTTAAGCATTATTTGCAGATAATTTTTCTCTAACCAAATCAATAATATTCTTTAATGTAAATTAAGCTTTTGTAATGAGCAAAGCCAACTCATACGTCTTATGGAAAATACTAGTGATTGCTAGAAAGTATATAACAAGAAAATTGAAGTCCATCACCTCTCCAGCTATGGAAGATTTTCTGACCCTCCTTGAAGAAGTGATTTCCAGAGAAACCAAAATGAAAGAAGTGATATTAAATCCGAGAAATTATGTTAATAATTCTTTGATAAAGGTTTCTTTTCTCATTGAAACTTTTCGTAAAGACTCTAACTCTTTCTGAATTATCTGATGTTTATTATGCAAACTTTTTGCTATTGTTTAATAATTTTATCATATGATTTTGGCCTCTGTAAATAGTGTATATAGTAGTGTGTCTTTTTCATTGTTCTTTTATGTTCAAAAATTGTATCCATAATGTTCATTTTATTGTTAAAATTATCACTTTCTTACTTCAATAAAAATATTTGATCAAAAAAAGAATTAAGCCTCACAAGAGAGTGAGACTGTACACATCAAATGGACTGTAGAACATCATCATGGCTGAACATAATTAACCTGTCACTATACTATCTGTGTATTAGTCCCGTACAAGGAGGGTAGTGTGTCTTTAATTAGTGGAAGTTACTCCTGGGTCTCCACTGTGAAATGGCCTTCAGCTCAGTGGCACAAATCCAGAAAACAAAACTGAATGAATGAATGAATGAATGAATGTGCGACTCTGGACAAGTCACTTAACAAACCAGTGCTTCGGAGATGCCTCTGCAAAGGGATACTTTTGTCTAGTGGGTCTTAAATAAGTAACAGATAAATAAACGAGTACATTTAACAAATATTTCCTGAAAACTCAACAATATTCTTTTAAATGAAGGGCCATCAAATATATTGTCACTCTTAAAAAATCGCATACTTAGGAAATTTAATCTAATAGGAGATGTTGTTTTAAATTCTACAGCTGTAAGATCCATATATCTGTTCTGATAAAGAATGGTGACATTTGTAAATGGAATGAACACACTGTACAACAAACAATTGCTCTATATTTAGTTAATCGTGCCTACAGGGCAATGCACTTTGGAATAACTAAAGAGAAGTTTTAGAAGAATGCTGTTGAACACACAGCTATGGTATAACATGCATTACAGTACCATATTGTGGAGCAACTTGGATTTATAAAAGCTCATAGAAACACAATGAAAAGAGATGTGAGATAAACTGTGTTATTTACTGACATAGGAAACCTTTTATTGATTGATTTTGAACTCTTGTTAGCATAAATAAAAGGTGACTAAATTACATGTTTCATTATTATCCATTACTAAATTAACTTTATCTATGCTCAGCGTAGAGCATATAGTGGCTGCATTTGGTTTCTTTATAGGAAAGCCATTTGTAGTGCTGCCAGTCAAAAGTGACAGTCACAGGTATTGAATGGGACAGAGTTTGTTTCAACAGAGATAGACTGCCAGTGTACTGACAGGTAAAACAGGATCCTGTTCCAAAAACAAAACAAAAAACTAAACAAATAAACTGCACGAGGAGCCTTCCTAATGCTGTAGCCTTGGACAGGGGCCAGTGCAATGGACCCAAGGAGATTTAAAACAGAGCTACTTGGTCCTGGTAGAACTATAGCTATGATTGGTTTAAGAAGGATGCATTGCAGACATGTATCTGCTATGATACCATGCAAAATTAGGAGGCTTTTGTATGGCTATAAAGGCCAAAGTAAAGAGATCAAAGGGCGGAATCCTTTGGCACTTTGTCTAGATGTCCATGTGACCTAAGCAATAGAAAATATCAGTAAACTCTTCAGTGGAATTTGCAGAACTACAATATCTGGTGGCCACAGTATGAAGAACCTGTCAAAAACAATGTGGTTTTGCTGCATGAGAGAGATGCAGAAACTATCTAGCTGTGATAAATAATGAGGCCATTTGAATTATCTAAAGGCTAAGGTAAGGGACATGAAGGGTGGATTTGTACATAGCTCTCCTTGGGAGACTAGGGAGACTAAGCAATTAATGAAGGGATGGAGGACATTTGAGTAGTTAAGAAAGATGTTTCTTGTTTAAAGTAAAGAAACAAGGCCATAGTCCACTGATGTTCTTGAATCGTGGGAGTAAGGTCACCTGGCTATGGTAGAAGGCTAGATTTTTAAGGTAGGTAGGATGGTCTACCAGGAGGCACAGGACTTTGTATCATATATGGATGGAGCACATTTGACTAGTTAGGAGAGACACGTTTTCTGGTTTAAAGTAAGGCAGTAGACCTGGTAGGTTGCCCATTGGCAGGACACGCACATCTCTGTGTGTCCCTTAAGACATATGTGGAGGATGATCCTTGGACACCCCCCCCCCCCATTTCTAGTTCATAAAGAGGCCATAGGTTGAGAACAGCAGGCTTATATGGTCAGCAACTGATTGGAAATAAATGTTAGCTTCCTGTAATTATCTCTTTATATCTAGATATATCTGTCTATATCTATCTTTCTATATATATATATATATATATATATATATATATATATATATATATATATATATGTATAGATGTGTGTATTACATTTTATTTAAATACCTAAACATCGACGTTCACAAAGTTGACCAGAAAATATTCTCTTTGAAAATTACCTTGGCGCATACAAAAGTTAAATTAAAAATATACAATAAAACATTGTTCTTGCAGGGAGGCAAACCCCCCAGCACCCTAAACACCCTCTACTAATTATATATACTATCCCTGAGATGTCATAATGTTGAAGCAAGATACTCCTCTTTCAATGCAGTTTCATGTCAAAATATTTTTGAAAGGAGTTTTGTATTAGATGCCTCCAAGAAACTGGTGGCCCCTCCGTGGGATCTTAATTTTGTGTTAGAGAAGCTAATATGTGCTCCATTTGAACCAGCTAACTTGGCTGACTTGAAGTTCTTAACATGGAAAATGGATTTACTGATTGCTCTGACCTCTGCAAAAAGAGTATCTGAGTTGCAAGCTCTTATGGTGAGTCAACCCTTTCTTATTTTCCACAGGGACAAGGTTTCTTTGAGAACAAATCCTTCTTTTATGCATAAAGTGGTATCAGAGTTTACTTAAAGCCGAACAATCCATCTCCCCGTTTTCTTTCCTGAACTCAAAAATGAGGGAGAAAGGATACTCCTTGTGTTAGATGTCCACAGACAGCTCAAGCAGTATCTTGACAGAACTAAAGCTTTCAGATCTTTGGATCAATTGTTCATTTCTTGGGAAGGTACGAAGAAGGGACAACCTGTGTCAAAACAGACTATTTCAAAATTGTTGTCTAAGGCTCTTACCTTTTGTTATACTCATAAGTTCATAGGTTAGTTGCCCTTGAAGGCCATTTTAAGCCTAGCCAAATGTCCCAAACAAAAGGTAAGAATCAAACCTTGTACCTACTGTCTATGAGGTAAACACTTTAACCATTATGCCAACCCCAACTCCATCACAATAAAACTTTTCCAGGCATGGTCAAGGCCCACTCTACCAGGACCTTGATTTTGTCTATTGGTTTTTGGAAAAGGTTGGATTCTAGAAGCATTAACTTGGTCCTGTGTACATACTTTTATAAAGCACTATAAGCTTGATTAATTCTCTAGATCCAGATTAGGCTTTGCATGGACCATTCTCCAGGGACTCCTGGAATTTTCTCCTTCCACCATCCAAATGTAGTAAGCTATGGTTATTTACCCATATAGCTAAGGCTACTGTAGTAGTGATCAATATGATGAACATAGCACAGTTATGTAAGTAAACTGGTCCCATTCAGAAGATTGACATCAGAAAGTCAAATTTCATATGGTCGAGACCATATGATTGACTGTCTGAGAAGCTGGAGCTTTGTATGGAGATCGCAGTGCAGTGAGAATTAGGGAATTTACCCTTTACCCAACTGTAGTGAAATTTTGGAGTTGGTATATATAATACATATATTTTTTTTGCTTTGTGTCATTCTACTTTTTGGCAAGTCGATCATATGACCTTGAGTTTGACTTTATGAAAAGTCAATGTTCTGACACAGATCTGTAAGTAAACTTACGAGTAGATGCTCAAATGATCACTGCTGCAGCAGCTGCTCTCCTCCTACACCCCCCTTGTGTTTTTGGTATGTTGTTTATGCCAGGATGTGTTTATTTAAAAGGTATCAGTCAGGAGAATGGTACAAAAAAATTTCCACAGCATTGGATATACCATGGAACACACTGAAGACAGTCATCAAAAAGGGGACAAAATATGGGACAAGAGTGATATTGCAAAGAACTGGACATCCCTCCAAAACTGATGAAAAAACAAGATGAAAACTGGTCAGAGAGGCTGCCAAGAGACCTACAGCAACATTGAAGGAGCTGCAGGAATTTCTGACAAGTACTGGCTGTGTACTACATGTGACAACAATCTCCTATATTCTCCATATGTCTAGGCTATGGGGTAGAGTTGCAACACGGAAGCCTTTTCTTACACAGAAAAACATCCAGGCCTGGCTAAAATTTGCAAAACAATACATCAAGTCTCCGAGAAGCATGTGGGAAAATGTGTTATGGTCTGATGAGGCCAAGGTTGAACTTTTTGGCCACAATTTCAAAAGATACGTATGGCGCAAAAACAACACTTTGCATCAACAAAAGAACACCATCCCCACTGTGAAGCATGGTGGTGGGCGTATCATGCTTTGGGATTGCTTTTCTTCAGCCAGAATTGGGGCTTTACTCAAGGTGGAGGGAATTATGCACAGTTCCAAATACCAGTCATTTTTAGCCCAAAACCTTCAGGCGTCTGCTAGAAAGCTGAAGATGAAGAGGAATTTCACCTTTCAACACGACAATGACCCCAAGCATACATCCAAATCAACAAAAGAGTGGCTTCACCAGAAGAAAATTAAAGTTTTGGAATGGCCCAGCCAGAGCCCAGATCTAAATCCAATAGAAAATCTGTGGGGTGACCTGAAGAGGGCTGTGCACAAGAGATGCCCTTGCATTCTGACAGATTTGGAGCACTTTTGCAAGGAGGAGTGGGCAAATATTGCCAAATGAAGATGTGGCATGCTGATAGACTCCTACCCAAGAAGACTGAACGCTGTAATTAAATCAAAAGGTGCTTCAACAAAGTATTAGTTTAAGGGTGTGCACACTTATGCAACCGGCTTATTGTATGTTTTTTATTTTTCCCCTAACAGATTTGTTTGTTTTTCAATTGAATTGTACAGGTTATAGGTGACATTAAAGGTGGGAAAAGTTTTGAAATTATTTATTGTGGTCTAATTTTTTCATATCACAAAAACCTGGCATTTTTACAGGGGTGTGTAAACGTTTTATATCCACTGTATGATTTTCCTACACAACTCTTGTAAAACACATGAAATGTTTGTGGAAAGGTTACCTCAGCCATTATTCAGTATAAACACACTTGCCATACTCTGAACTAAGAGAAAGCCTAACATCAGTTGAAACAGACAATGTAAGGAATGGGTGAATTAATTACAAAAGGATTACACCAGAAAGCAGCAGTGTCAGGCATAGTATGAAGTGAGTTGGGGGATGTGAGTGTGATATTAGAAAAATACGTAAGGGGAAGGCAACAAGAAGCTGTTTATCAGCAGACAATGGTTACTAAACAGAAGTGTTTGGAAGAGATTTTTTTACTCAGCAACAGGAAAATTTCACTGGCTTAAAATTTTCCTGCAACATGGTTTTAGTAAAAGCCTGGGCAAATATTGAATATATGGATATGCAGGGAATGTTGAACTGGTAGAAACATAACTGCAAAAGCACATTATTATTACTGTGAAATAATTTTCCTGTAAAATGTAACTTTTCAATTAAATCGGAATAGTTTGCTTTGCAGAAGGTCAGAGAAATGTCAAATGGTAAAAATGGACAATATCAACAAAGCTTAAAAGATAAAAAAGACAGTCAGCAGAAACCTTTCATGGTCATGAAAATGCCCGGGCTATTTAAATACAAACATTTACTCTTCACAAATTGTCATGTCTTATAAACGATTGTATCATGTTTATGAAGTACACCAACTCCAGACAACTTCTTTAGTTCAGTACAAATGATGTTTGCTATACTTTGTGTAGCTGAAACAGGACCCATGTGTGAATGTCACAAATAAAATCACTTACTATTCAGATAATAAAGTATCAGCAGTTTGATGGTATTAAAGCTAATCTAGATAAATGGTCAGACCCAAATTATGCTAAGAATACTGTATCTCAGTAACTTGTGGAAGTTAGTAATCAAATGAAGCAATTACTATTCAAGCGACCAAGCAGGAGTTTTTTTATGATGGTAGTACAAATTTCATGTGGATAAAAGGAGCCCATGGGTGATTAGCATCATTGACCATCAAAGAGAAACTATATAATGTCTGTGAATTCCAAGTTTAGGTATATGGAATCTCAGTCATCCCATGTGAATTTCTGAAACAAGATGTGATAAGCATTTCCATTTGCTGTAAGCAATTAAGTGACAAGTCTAAAGATACTGCAAAAACAATAAAAATGATCAGGAAATTTGAGCTTCTACTACTGGAAGAAAACCATCTGATCTTACTTCATGTACCAGTAGTCGGAATAATACATAGAGTTCTGCTTTCTTTCCACTTTACCTGCTTTTTCTTGAGCTGGTATACACTAAAGTGTGCGTCAGCTGACACCTGTGCTAATTAAGGTGTCTGCAGTTCACATGCTGCCTCCAGGCAGTCTACTTATTCAGTCTGATCTCAGAAAGAAGAAAGGACAGGAATTTGCATACGTCATCTGAGTGCTAACCCATGGTCTTTCTAATCCACTCACAATGAGTTGTGAACAAGCCCAGATCAGAGTTGTGCAGCAGGGAGGCAGAGGTTTCCATCCCTTCTAATAAGATGAAGGATGTTTGCAAGGATGTCAATATTTGAGAAGGAGTGGTTTAGGAAAACACTGTTTTAAAAGTAACCTTTCTTAAATTCACATTCAGTTACACAGGTGTAGGACAGCAAGCCCGAGAAAGCTGACTTTCCTTCCTCACTGCAAATATGCTGTCATAAGATTAATTATAAGACAAAATCTGAGAGTTAGTCTTCCATTAAATAGTTTGCAAGACTCCTACTGTGTTCATTTCTCCATCCCTTTTACACCTACCTGTTCCTTTTATATTACTTTATTTTCTTGTTAAAATTGAGGAGGGACTAGTGCGTTTAGGGGGTTTAATTCAGCTCTATAGCAGGTTATTTAGGAATTTTATTTCTGCTTGGGCACATCAAGAACAAACATCACTGCTACTGCCTTATCAGAAATCTGACTCTTTCACAGTAAAATGTTTGTTTAGGTATCACATAGTCCTGTTACCACATTACCAGGTCATCAGCCAGAATAATTCTTCAAGTTTTCTACCTAACAGGCATATATATTTTCAAGTTACTCTGTTGTACTTCTACCCATGTACAAAGTTGGCTAGTGACCGCCTCCTCCCATCTCTCTAACTCTGTTTATCTGTTGTCATCTCCCTTCTGTTCTAAGAAGACTTAATTACTGCCTGACAAAATTTGCTAGCACACACAAACACACACACCCGAAGGGATCGTCTGTATGCCTGACACATACAATGTTTTACACTGTCACTCTCCAGAAATACACTTTTAGCTAAAAACATCATCACTGCTAAGCTTTATCTACCTGAAATGGCCTATATACAAATGGCACCTAGAGTATTTCAAACTGTCACTCTCCAGAGATACACTTTTGAATTTCCTCTACCAAGCTTAGTCACATCTACGTATCAGGTTTTGGACCCTCATCACTGCACTTTTTACCACAGCTAGACCCTTTATGGAACTGGCACAAAAATAGATTTTGTTTTCTTTCCTCTGTTGAATTCTCTTGTCCGTCACACTTGCACACAGTAAATAGTCCTGGGATCTTCTTGCCAATTATTTAAAACTTGTACCGCATGCCAGGCACGTCATGCAAACACAGTTTTATTCCCCATGTTACCACACTATAGGTTTTCTGTTTTGATCTGACAGCTAGTAATATTTCATTGCAGTTTCTTATTTTATCAGTTCACTGTATGATATTCACCATATTCATTCCTGTTGCAGTAGCCTTAGATATATGGGTTATATCCTGCAAAGCATATAACAATCAGTAATCTTCTAAATCTTCAGGGCACCTTCCACGTGCCCAAACTGTCAGGCAGCTTCAGCTGTGCTGACTAAAAGATAAGTTTGGATGCAAGGCCCTTCAGAGCTTTCCTGCCAACAGAGAATGAGATGCTGAGCCCTGAAAGGACAATGCTAGGAAGAACAATGAAATCCCTTTGATGCTTTGTAAGCTCTCTGCAAACCATGACTTTTGCTGTAGCAGGCAACTGAGTAAATGTCAGGAAAATCCTACTAGGACAGCTAAAGTTTATTTGGGGTTAATCAGAGTCTGTTTAATTCATGGCAGGTGTGTACCCAAGAAGACTGAATGCTGTAATTAAATCAAAAGGTACTTATTTTATTTATTTTATGTTATTTTATATTTGTTGACCGGGAGAGTCCAACTGGATTACAAGTCAATTTTCAGTGGAGGCCTGGGGACAAAAGCTCCAAGAGAACAATTTTTTACAAAACATAGTTTTAAGGACAGACTTTTGATATACAATTTCCATAGAAGAAACGTTGACATACATATTAACTAACAGATAGGATACATTCATTCTCTACAATATAATATTACATTTTAGAAGATATTCCTAAGTTTAGGATTCCTGTGATAGATTTACTATCAGAGTAAAAGCAGAGAGACGTAGAATAAGGCTCCGAGAGAGCAGATGATGCTCGCTATAGCTGAGAAGGATAACAAATTGATTTACTATATGTCTTCGCCTGGTTTTAGTTGAGAAGGATAACAAATTGATTTACAATACGTCTTCTCCTTATTTTAGATGCTTATGGAAAGCACAACATTGTTGGGGTAGTTTTCCCTAACTCCTGGAGAGATGGGATGAGCAGTAGATTAACAGTCCTAAGTGGGTACAGTACTATGATTGGTTGGCTTAGCAGAGTTACTTAAGTTAGGTGAAGTGTTCTAATGAGACATTAGCCAGGAGGGATACAGGAGCACAGCTGATTATTAAAAAGTGAGTTTTTAACAAGTTTCTTGAACTGTGATGGGGATTTGTTGTCAGTTATGTGGGCAGGAAGGGAGTTCCAGGTTTTTGCTATACAGTGGCAGTAGACAGACTTACCAGCTTCATTGTTATATTTGGTTACTTTGAGGAGGTTTTGTGTGCTACACCTCAAGGGCCTGGTGGTTGTATAGGGTTACAAAAGATTCTGTAGGGCTGGGGTGTTATCAGAGTTATGTATTATTTTGTGGGCTAATGATAGTTGGTTGAGTTGAAGTAGTAGTGGTAGTTCTAGCCAATTGAGTTTTTTTAAGTATTCACAGTGATACATTCTGATGGGAGAGGTTGTAGAGAATTTGGCTATCTTATTATAGCAACTGTCAAGTTTGTTTAGGTCAGATTTGCGGAGATTTGTAAGCACGGGGGAGCCATAAAGTAGGGTGGATAGTAGTTGAGTTCTCGCTATTGTAGTTTTGGAGTGGTTAGTGAGGAATTTTTTATTGCGATACAGTAGGCCAAGTTTTTTATGTACTTTTTTTATGGTTATAGAAATATGTAGGCCAAATCTACGGTGATTATCTATTTCAACCCCTAAGAGTTTGGTATGATTTGTCGGGGTGATTGTGGTCTTGTTAAAGGAGGAGATGAAGAAAGAATCAGTGGGAGGTGTGGGTCTATGAGAGCTAAAGAGTACTAGCTTTGTTTTACTTGGGTTCAGAATGAGCCTTTGGTTTGTAATCCAAGTTTCTGCTTGGGAAAAGCATTCTTGTGTTAGGGAGTGAAGGATGTCAATTGATTTGGCTGCGCATATTATGGTGGCATCATCTGCATACTGCACTATTGAGGCTTTAGGAATACTGTTTGGGAGCTGATTGGTGAAGAGGGTAAAAAGAAGTGTCCCCAGGATGGAGCCTTGGGGTACTCCTAGGGAGACTGGTAGGGAGGGGGAGAGTTGGTTTTGCCACATAACAGCTTGTTTCCTTCCCTCTAGGTAGTTTTTGAACCAGGAGATGGCAGGGATGGTAAGTTTTAGAGTTGCTAGTGAAAGAAGGAGTTTATTGTGGTTAACCATATCAAATGCTTTGGACAAGTCAAGGAAGGTGGCAGATACAAGGAGTCCATTGTTTCTGTGAGTATTGACAATGTTGGTGAATTCTGTTGGTGTGCTGGTGGTGCTATGGAAGGGTCTAAAGCCATGTTGTTGTGTTGCTATTAGATTATTTTCTAGGAGATATTTAATTAGTTGCTTGTGTATTACCCTCTCTAAAATTTTAGATAAAGGGGGTAGTATGGCTATAGGGTGGTAGTTATTGAGTTCCAGGGAGGTTCCCCCTTTATGTAGAGGGATGATATGTGATATTTTCCATAGCTTGGGTACTATACACTCGGAAATGGATCTGTTAATTAGGATGGAGACAGGATATGATATGGCTTCTGCAGCCAGGTGGAGATATTCAGCGGGTAATTTATCTGTGGCTAGAGATGTTGGTTTGAGCTTGCGGAGTAGTTTTTCAATGGATTTGGTTGGTTCTGGGTGGAAGATGAACCTGGGGCAATTGTTAGTTGGGGTGCGGGTGGATTTTGCAGGGGTTGGGATGTTGTCATAGGGTTGGTTGTTTGCAAGGGTCTGGATAGTTTCTGTAAAGTATTTATTAAATTGAATGGGGATGTCTTCTTGGTTGTTATCTATTTTTGGGGTTGGGGTAGTTGTTTTACCTTGTTGTAGAATAGAGTTAATTGCTGCCCAAACTTTTTATGGGTTGTTCCTGTGCTTATCCTGTAACCTGTGGTAGTAAGATGTTTTGTCTGTTTTGGTGAGTTTTTTGGCTTAGTTACATAGTTCAATGTATATTTGTTTGTTCAATTGGGATTTACTGTTGAGGTAGTTGGTCCAGGCCTTGTTTCTTTTTTTGAGGAGGGATTTTGTGTCTGGGGTTAACCAGGGGGCATATTAAGTTTTAATTATTGTTGTTCTGGAGGGGGTGTGATGGTTAAAAGTGTTTAAGAAGGTATTATTGAAATATAGTACAGCTTCATCAAGAGGTGGTTTTTTTAGGGGGGGCCAGTTGCACATTTTTAGGTCGTTTATAAACTGGAGCGGTTAAACTGTTTTTTTTTGTTTCTAATTAGGCACATAGATATTTGGGTCAGTTGTGGTGATTTTGATCTGAGTAAGAATGTGGCTTGGTAGACACCCTGCTAGGGATATCAGTGATGGGTGGGATACGAATATTCAGTCTAGAGTGGATTGGTGTTTGGTTCTCTTTTCTGTTCTTGTGGGGGAAGTGATGAGTTGGGTTAGGCCATGTAGGTTAATATGGGAGAGTGGGTTATAACTGGAACAGTTTTGCCAGTCAGTATTAAGGTCTCCTAATACTATGCTTTCCTGGGGGAGGGAGTTAGATATCCATTCTAGAAGTTTTTCTGTAATGGAGATATTGTTGCCTGGAGGGATGTAGCATCCTAAGATGTTGATGTGTTTACTATCATTAAGTTTTAGTTTTGTTAGAGTGAGTTCAACTTTATCGAGGTCTGGGGTTGTTATGTCTACTTTTCTCAAGGATGAAGTGAAATTTATACACTATAGCAACACCCACACCCCTTTTTTACCTATTCTATCACTACGAATTATATTATAACCTGGTAGAGTGATTTCATTGTTGTGGTTGCCTGGTTTAAGCCAAGTCTCTGTTAGTATGACTATCTCAGGTTGATAAAAGGAGAGTAGTGCATGAAGGTCATGGACTTTGTTTAGTATACATCTGACATTTAAATTTAAAATGAGAAGTGTGGATTTGTCTCGTTGGAGTAGGGTATCATTCTGTTTGAGGGTTGGGGCTCCTAGATTTTGTGGGCTGGGTTTGGGTATATATCACCACAGCTAATGAGTTGGGTTCTGAGGTAAAAAATAGAGTTTGAGTAGTTTTTTTAGGGTCTTAAAGTTCTTTATAGTTGTTTGGGACCAGTAGTGTGACGGTTGTAATCTGTGTGCATAGTGGTGAATAAAGAAGGTTTGGTAGTGATATGGGACTAGTTGAGTAAAAGGGTGTGCTGTAATAATGTTAGTGGAAGTAGTTTTCCTTGGTATATGGATAAAATTAAGTTGTATTTGGTGGTTGGTGATAGAAGTTAGCAGTGGGAGGGTGAATACACCTAGGAGCAATAGTAAGAGGTGTATGTATGTGGGTTTGGGTAGTCTGGGCATGGTTTGGTTGGGTTTGGTCATGAGTGAGAGAGCTGCTTGGGATGGGGTGGGTGTGGTGGATGATGAGAGGTGTTGTTTGTGATTGTAAGGTAGTTAGATGGAAGACTGTGCTTTACAGGATGTGGAAAAGTGGAAGAGAAGGAAATGGGTACAGGGGTGGGGCAGATTCAGTGAGTGGTGGTTAGCATGAGGGGAGTGGCTAAGTTTAATTGAAATATAGCACTAGTGGAGGCGGGTGGGAATAGGAAGCAGGGAGGAGCAGAGTGAGCTCTAGCACAGAGGGGCTAATACTAACTCCAATTATATCCCTGGGCTTACTTGTTTCTTTTCTTTGTACATCAAATGTATCTTTTCACTTGTTTGTTTTCACCAAATGTATCTTTTTGGCTGTATTGTACTAGCTTAATTTCACTCCATGTGTACCTTTTTGGTTGTATTTTACTGGTTTAGTTTTACACCAAATTTATAGGCTATTTTTAAGCTATAGATTGCCCCCTTGCAGAGATTAATTAAGAGCTGCAGCGTATATTTTATGGACTATGTGCAGGGGAGCCGGATGAAATTACTGTGTGCAAGGTAGATTTGTAGGTTAAAAAGGTAAGATCCTTGGGGAAAATCTAGCTAGGTTACACAATATGGAGGGAGCCTAGAGGTACCTTTAGACCCAGAGCAGAATGAAACAGTACATAGGTATAGTGTTAAGGTACTAGTACATGTTATGGTATTAACCTTATTCAAATTGCAGGTTGGACTTCAAAGACTTGTAGCAGGTAAAATTTTTCAGGGTAACGTCCTTTCAGTCAGGAGTGTCTTATACCTGGGTAGTTTGAGGGTGACTACCTAGAAAGAAAACATTTATTATGAGAAAGACTTTATCAGCACTAATAACTAGTGGGTACAACAACGTATTAGTTTAAGGGTGTGCACACTTATGCAACCAGCTTAATGTACATTTTTTTAATTTTTATATTTTTCCTCTAACAGATTTTTTGTTTTTCAATTGAATTGTACAGGTTATAGGTCACATAGACCTACCACGACAGCAAACCAAACACATAAACACACAAAAACATACTCGGAGGCTCTAAATAAAAATCTGCCTAAGCAGCAGAGACCTCCAAAGCAGACACCCAAGCAACCGCTACCCCAAAACAAAACACGTCAAACACATAGCTCACAAAGCCAGTGTGCCGAACAGTCACAGCCCTTAAGGCTAAACAACACACCTGATACACTTGTAATAGGTGACTCTATCGTCAGGCACACTGACGTTCCGCTCACCAGGCTGAACAAGGAGAAGGTCACGGTGAGCTGCCTGTTGGGCGCTAGGATCCGCCACATAACACAAGCAATCAGGTCACTCCAAGGCAAGTACAAATATGACTCAGTCATTGTCCATGCTGGTGTGAATGACCTGAGACGTACCTCCCTCGACTACTTGAAAAGAGACATAGAGGAGCTCTCTGAGCATGTAGCCCAGGCCGGTATGACCCTGACCTTGAGTAGCATCTTACCCTCACCAAGAATGATGCCACAATATGAAGACAAGATGATCAATTTCAACAATTGGCTTAAGTATTGGTGTCATTCAAAGGGGATCCAATGCCTGTCAGCCTGGGATGACATGCTCGACAAGCCACGATGCTTCACTAGGGATGGCTTGCACCTGTCACCCCTGGGCTTTCGGATATTGGCAAAGGCTCTTGCTACCCCCATAGTGCCTTTTTAGGCAAGGCTCAAAAGACAAACCCACCTCCATAGGTATCACAAGGGATAAGAAACTAAGAGTAATGCTACTCAACGCCAGAAGTCTAAACCTCAAGATGCATGCACTCGAAACTCTCCTTAGCATGGAGAACATCGATATCTGTGCAGTAACAGAAACCTGGTTCAAGGCTCCCAAGAGCATCCCAGCACTACTAGGTTATACCTCATACCATGCTTTTCGGCCCCAAAACTTGGACCGAACCACAAAAGGAGGGTTGGTGGCACAGCACGAAGCATCAGAGACTATCCATAGGTTCATAGGTTCATAGGTTCATACTAGGCTATCTGCCCGAGGGCATTTACAAGCCTAGCCCATAGTTTTGTGGCTTACGCCACCCCTTTAGTATGGGGAACTATACCCATTATTTTGCTGTGCCTCTGTCGAGCAGTGACACTGAGGTAATCCCTGGGGTATATCTGCGATCTCCCATCCATTGGTCAAGATTTCTCTTGAACAAGGCCAGCGAGGTGCTCTGCCTCACATATACCGGGATTTTATTCCACAGCATAGGGAGTCTTTGGGTGATGAATCTATCCCTCCAGCACGTCCTATTAATAGCCATGTCGAGGTTTAAGTCTCCGCCTTGTGGCTCTTGACGGATCTAGATTTTTGAGGTGCAGCATATTCATCAAATCTGGGTTTGACATGGCCTTGTATGTTAGGCAAAGGTCACCCCTCTGAGCAAGCGGTGGCGACTGAATAGAGCTGGAGTTCTTTCAGTCGGGCAGCATAGGACAGATGTTTGAGACCCTTTATCCTTTTGGTGAGGAACTTTTGTGGCCTCTCCAGCTGCTGCAAGTGTCGGGTCAGATACATTCCGAATGGGGCATTGTACTCAATCATTGGTCTGATGAGTGATGAGTATAGGGAGACTATGACCTCCCTTGATCTAGATGAGAATCCTTCATGATAAGGTGGGCAATGTAGAAGGTCTTCCTAACTACTTTAGCTACATGGGTGTCGAATGACAGACTACTATCAACCTGGGTCCCCAGGTCCCTGATAACTTCTTCTGTGCTCAGTGGATTGCCACCTATTTGGTAGCTAGGGGTAACCTTGTTTTTCCCGAAGGGTATGACTATGCATTTTTTGGCATTTAACTTTAGGCCATGGCTCTGGCACCAGTTATCCGTTTCTGTGAGACCCTTCTGAAGGATATCTGTGTCAGATGTGTTTTCTACTATGGCGCCCAGTTTGCAGTCATCTGCAAACTTTGTCAGCCATAACCCTCCTGTGTTTGCTTGTACTTAGGAAAAGTAGATGCCAAACAAGAAAGTGGGCCCAGGACTGAGCCCTGTGGTACACCACTTGTGACAGGCTTTGAGTCTGACATGGTAGCAACTCTGACCCTGTGGGTTCTGTCACCAGCCAGTTTGCAACCCATCTTGTGATGTATGGGTTAAAATTTAAGCTGATGAGTTTTTCAATGATACCCGAGTGGGGTATTGTATCAAGGCCTCGGCCAGATCGAGGTAGGCTGTATGGACTGCCTTTCCCTCATCAATGGCTTTGGTGACTGTTTCAAAAAGTCAACCAAGTTTAGAAGGCATGATCTGCCTTTGACAAAGCCAAACTGGGATGGATCCAAAGTCTGCAAATTCCCTATGTCTTTATTTATGAGGTCCATTATGATCCTTTCCATGGCTTTGCAGATAAGGCTTGTCAAGCTAATGGGCGGTAATTTCAGGGTCGGTGGAGGCACCGCCTTTGTGAAGTGGGACCACAGTTGTGCGCCACTCCCTGGGTGCGTATCCAGAGGTAAGACTATGATTAAACAGCTGTCCTAGCTGTGGGTTTAATTCCTCGTTAAGTTTCGTGGAGCACACAGCCGGGGGACACCATCAGGTCCCATGGATGCTGTGTTTTTGCTTTGGAGAGAGCAGTTCTCACTTGCTTGGAGATGTTTGCGGGGCTGCAATCGCTTGGTATAGATATCTCTCCTTTTGGCAGGGAGGGAAAAGTTTGCACTGAACCTGTCAGCCAGTATGTTGGCAATGTCTGTAGGATCAGTAATCTTCACATCATTTTGAACTAGTTCTGAGCATATCTGGGAGTTACCTCCCAGGTTTCTAACATAGCTAAAGAAGGCCTTATGATTATCTTTTGAGTCTTTAGCTATTTTTCTCTCAAAATTTGCTTTGGATGATTTTATGAGAGCTCTTAGTTTTTACGTATAGTGATCAAGGGTGTCTTACCTTTTAAGGATTTTGCTCTATCTTGTAGTAGCTTCCTCCTTTTGTTGTAGAGTTTGTTTATGGATGAGGTCCACCAGACTGGATGCTTGCCTTTGGTACAAAGAGTCTTTGTTTTGCTTGGGGTTGCCTTATCCATGCGGTCCTGCAGGTGCTGGTAGAAGGCATTTGTAAGTGATTCAGCGGCGAGTACTGTTTTCCGCTGGCTCGGGGCCTTTTAAAGGAGACCACACTAGTCTTTAGAAGTGTGAAGTAGGCTTGCGAGAATTTCTTTACTGTGGTCTTTTTTATTTCAGGTGGGGGTGGGATGAGGACCTCCAGCGAGATTAGTTTGTGATCTGATCTCACCAGTGAGGGGTATACTTCCGGTGTTGAACATTGTTATGTTCAGCCCCCGAAGGCCCCTACCTCCCAAAACAATTGCAAAAGGGGGGACCACTTGCCGGGGGGGGGGCCCCTTTTTTAACTTTAAAATTTTTGGGAAGGGATAGGCAAACCAAAAAAAGGGTTTTTTTCCTTCCGGGGGGTCAACCTAACTTGTGGCCCCCCCCCCCCCCCCCCCCCCCCCCCCCCCTTTTTTTTTTTTTTTTTTTTTTTTTTTTTTTGCCCAGTCTCCAAAAAAAAAAGCCCCAACTTTTTTACCCAGAAAAAAAAAAGCGTGATGGAAGAAAGACATCAGTGCCATGTCCACCAGTTGTAAACATGTACAACAGTTACATGAATGGGGTGGACAGAGCAGATCAGCTGAGGACACAGTATCCTAGTGCCAGAAAGGCCCGCAAATGGTGGCTGTACTTGTTCTGGTTCTTATGGGATGTGGCCATTGTCAATGCTTTCATTATATTCCGTGAAAGTATCAGACATCAGCAACTATCACGTTCTGGACGTATTATTCCGCAACACAGTTACAGTTCCGAAGGAACCTAGGCTTGCATCTACTTGCCAGTTACACAAAGAGGAAAAGATGCACTGAGATTACTGTCCCAGAGGCTGTGAGCCGATTTGAGCATGGCTCTCACTTTCCAGTGAAGTGGCATAAATCAAGATGTAAAAACTGTGCCAGCAAGGGTAAACGTGCTGAGCCATCATGGGGGTGCCCAACTTGCAAGGTCAACCTGTGTGTTGAATGCTTTGGAGAGTACCATGGCCATAAATTTCTCCCATAGTGCTGTGGGCCTTGGGTGTGCCACTGTGATGTAATGGTTCCCTCCGGCAAAGGACACATGCAAAAAAAACAGCCTGGGTCAGTCTAAGCCTTTTGACATGTTGCCTTGATGTAGTTCTCCACTCAGTCTCCCTCCCTTCAGGTGTAGTCAGTGTATGTAGGTCAGGGCAACAGGGTTTACATTAGCTCCTCCCTTCTGCCCATTGCAGAAAGGACACATGTAAATAGAACAGGCAGAGGTAAAGCAGAGTGCCTCACCTGCCTTTGCAGTGTACATGTGCTCTTTCTGTGCCCCCATGTCAGTTAGCAGCCAAGCCCTTCAGCACGAATGCCAGGAAGGTCCCTCTTCACTTTTGTTTTGCTAACTGGTCTTAGGTTGCTGGGTGCATCACAGGGGGCATACCCAGCCAGCATGGATCTTGTGATCCACCGGGATCGCACTTGGGAACCTGGAGACTCTACAGCACAGTCCCATAGTGCTGCTGTCCTCGGTAAGCATGGGCTTGGGTGTGCCACTGTGATGTACTGCAAAAACATGCAAAAAGACACAGCCTGGGTCAGTCTTGGTCTTTTGACATGTTGCCTCGATGTAGCTCTCCCCTCAGTCTCCCTCCCTTCCCCAGTGTAGTCAGCGTATGTAGGTGAGAGTAGTAAATGTATGAAGGTCAGGACAGCAATTAGTGAGTTACTTCAGTCCCTCATCCCTTAGGTCCATTGCTGGATGGGCACATGTAAAGAGAAAAGGCAGAGGTAAGGCAGACTGCTGCCACTGAAGGAGGTCATGAGACCATAGTGGTATCAGCAGTCTGAGTGGGCAGCCGGCACAGCTATGGGACACTACAGATGACCAACATCTGGAGCCCCATGCCTGTCCTTGGCATATTAGTGGAGCGGTCCTTACCCTGCTTTTTCTCTTTACATGTGCCCTGGCTGTGCACCCTTGTCAGTGTCCACCCATGCTTTATTTCAGATAAGGTAAGACTGTCTTCTGCTGTTCTGGGAGTCACCGGAAAGGGAGCAGCCAAAAACCTTACGCTGTCCCATCGCCGAATATTGTGTTGCTTGGTGCATCACAGGGGGCATACCCAGCCAGCATGGATCTTGTGATCCACCGGGATTGCACTTGGGAACCTGGAGACTCTACAGCACAGTCCCATAGTGCTGCTGTCCTCGGTAAGCATGGGCTTGGGTGTGCCACTGTGATGTACTGCAAAAACATGCAAAAAGACACAGCCTGGGTCAGTCTTGGTCTTTTGACATGTTGCCTCGATGTAGCTCTCCCCTCAGTCTCCCTCCCTTCCCCAGTGTAGTCAGCGTATGTAGGTGAGAGTAGTAAATGTATGAAGGTCAGGACAGCAATTAGTGAGTTACTTCAGTCCCTCATCCCTTAGGTCCATTGCTGGATGGGCACATGTAAAGAGAAAAGGCAGAGGTAAGGCAGACTGCTGCCACTGAAGGAGGTCATGAGACCATAGTGGTATCAGCAGTCTGAGTGGGCAGCCGGCACAGCTATGGGACACTACAGATTACCAACATCTTGAGCCCCATGCCTGTCCTTGGCATATTAGTGGAGCGGCAGTCCTTACCCTGCTTTTTCTCTTTACATGTGCCCTGGCTGTGCACCCTTGTCAGTGTCCACCCATGCTTTATTTCAGATAACTTAAGACTGTCTTCTGCTGTTCTGGGAGTCACTGGAAAGGGAGCAGCCAAAAACCTTACGCTGTCCCATCGCCGAATATTGTGTTGCTTAGTGCATCACAGGGGGCATACCCAGCCAGCATGGATCTTGTGATCCACCGGGATCGCACTTGGGAACCTGGAGACTCTACAGCACAGTCCCATAGTGCTGCTGTCCTCGGTAAGCATGGGCTTGGGTGTGCCTCTGTGATGTACTGCAAAAACATGCAAAAAGACACAGCCTGGGTCAGTCTTGGTCTTTTGACATGTTGCCTCGATGTAGCTCTCCCCTCAGTCTCCCTCCCTTCCCCAGTGTAGTCAGCGTATGTAGGTGAGAGTAGTAAATGTATGAAGGTCAGGACAGCAATTAGTGAGTTACTTCAGTCCCTCATCCCTTAGGTCCATTGCTGGATGGGTACATGTAAAGAGAAAAGGCAGAGGTAAGGCAGACTGCTGCCACTGAAGGAGGTCATGAGACCATAGTGGTATCAGCAGTCTGAGTGGGCAGCCGGCACAGCTATGGGACACTACAGATAACCAACATCTGGAGCCCCATGCCTGTCCTTGGCATATTAGTGGAGCGGCGGTCCTTACCCTGCTTTTTCTCTTTACATGTGCCCTGGCTGTGCACCCTTGTCAGTGTCCACCCATGCTTTATTTCAGATGAGGTAAGACTGGAAGGGAAGATGTTCAGTGGTTCAGATGGGATGGCATTCACCTAACTGAGGAGGGCATTGCATTCTTCTTGACCAACCTCCACAATGGCGTGAGGAGAGCCCTGCATGATTGTGAGAAGAATGGAAAACACCCATGACCAAGCTGGACCAGTATAGTAAGTAAAACACTATTATGAAATGTGTTATGTAAAATTTATTTCTCTGAGCTTGGCAAATAACTGTTATGGAAATTATGATTTTTTTTTCATATTTTTGTAAATAACTTTGCAAGGGAGCATCTGAATGTGCCAAGTAATATCTCATTTTGAAGACAGTATTGCTGGTTCTAATATGGTAAAATAATTGTGACAGTATGTTTGACACATGTGGAGAAATCAAAGTTTGTTTGAGACTTATGGTTATGGAAATTATGATTTTTTGTCATTTTGGTAAATAACTTTGCAAGGGAGCATCTGAATGTGCCAAGCAATATCTCATTTTGAAGACGGTATTGCTGGTTCTAATATGGTAAAAGAATTGTGCCAGTATGTTTGACACATGTGCAGATATCAAAGTTTGTTTGAGACTTATGGTTATGGAAATTATAATTTTTTTCATATTTTGGTAAATAACTTTGCAAGGGAGCATATGAATGTGCTAAGTAATACCTCATTTTGAAAAGATTATTTATAGTTCTAACATTGTAAAAGAATGGTACCTGTATGTTGTACTCATAGGCAGATAACAGAGTTTGTTTCTGACTTAGGTTATGGAAATTATGATTTTTTGTCATATTTTGGTAAATAACTTTGCAAGGGAGCATCTGAATGTGCCAAGCAATATCTCATTTTGAAGACAGTATTGCTGGTTCTAATATGGTAAAAGAATTGTGCCAGTATGTTTGACACATGTGGAGAAATCAAAGTTTGTTTGAGACTTATAGTTATGGAAATTGTGATTTTTTGTCATATTTTGGTAAATAACTTTGCAAGGGAGCATCTGAATGTGCCAAGCAATATCTCATTTTGAAGACAGTATTGCTGGTTCTAATATGGTAAAAGAATTGTGCCAGTATGTTTGACAGATGTGGAGAAATCAAAGTTTGTTTGAGACTTATGGTTATGGAAATTATGATTTTTTTGTCATATTTTGGTAAATAACTTTGCAAGGGAGCATCTGAATGTGCCAAGCAATATCTCATTTTGAAGACAGTATTGCTGGTTCTAATATGGTAAAAGAATTGTGCCAGTATGTTTGACACATGTGGAGAAATCAAAGTTTGTTTGAGACTTATGGTTATGGAAATTATGATTTTTTGTCATATTTTGGTAAATAACTTTGCAAGGGAGCATCTGAATGTGCCAAGCAATATCTCATTTTGAAGACAGTATTGCTGGTTCTAATATGGTAAAAGAATTGTGCCAGTATGTTTGACACATGTGCAGATATCAAAGTTTGTTTGAGACTTATGGTTATGTAAATTATATTTTTTTCATATTTTGGTAAATAACTTTGCAAGGGAGCATATGAATGTGCTAAGTAATACCTCATTTTGAAAAGATTATTTATAGTTCTAACATGGTAAAAGAATGGTACCTGTATGTTGTACTCATAGGCAGATATCAAAGTTTGTTTCTGACTTAGGTTATGGAAATTATGATTTTTTTCATATTTTGGTAAATAACTTTGCAAGGGAGCATCTGAATGTGCCAAGTAATATCTCATTTTGAAGACAGTATTGCTGGTTCTAACATGGTAAAAGAATTGTGCCTGTATGTTTGACACATGTGCAGATATCAAAGTTTGTTTCGGACTTAGGTTATGGAAATTATGATTTTTTTCATATTTTGGTAAATAACTTTGCAAGGGAGCATCTGAATGTGGTAAGTAATACCTCATTTTGAAAAGATTATTTATAGTTCTAACATGGTAAAGAATGGTGCCTGTATGTTGTACTCATAGGCAGATATCAAAGTTTGTTTTGGACTAAGGTTATGGAAATTATGATTTCTTTCATATTTTGGTAAATAATTTTGCAAGGGAGCACCGCATTGTGTGAAGTAATACCTCATTTTGAAGACAGTGTTACTCCTTACAACATGGTAAGAGAACTGTGTCTGTGCACTGTACACACGTACAGATATCACAGTTTGTTTAGTCTTGTACAAATATGAAAATTATACATTTACAATACTTCTCATTATTATGCCCATATCTTTGCGAGGGAGCATGGTAATCACACAAATGATGCGTCATTTTGAAGCTGACATTCAGATGCACAACTTCTACACTGATATGTAGGCTCTGTCTGTTACAGGTGATGAGATATTATGCTTTGTTTATTTATCAATTATGAGAAATAATATACTAATCATATTTCTGTGAATATCTCATGAAAGGAGTGTCACACAGTTATGGTTAAAGTATCATTTTAAAGCTGACATTCATACTAACAAATTAAATTCAAATTGTATGGGTCTGCATGGTACATAGACCAAGATATTGTGCTTTGCTTTTCCAAAAAATTAAAAAAATTGAACAATATCAGCATTCCTTGCCAAATATTTCATTATGACTTTGATATGCACTATCAACATTTACACTGTTGGAAAGGTCAGTGTCTGCTGAACAACTTTCGCGTTTACATTTTTAGTCTAGCTCTTATAGTTAAAGAGTTATGAGCATTTGTTTTCTGTATAGTATTACAAATGGATTTTCTGAAAATGAGCTCAGGCTGCTCTGTTGTTCCTATGGTGGAATTCAGCAGGCAGCTCTTCCTGAGCTGCTCTGGAGTGAATGAGTTAAATACCGTAGGGCAGATAGCCTAGTATGAACCTATGAACCTATGAACCTAAAAGAGGAAAATACCAGGATGCAAAACCTCCCTTACCAGCCTCAGTAAGAAGCTGAGATCCCTCATAAAATCCTCCAAAGTTAGTTACGAAAATAAAATTGCCAAAGATTCCAAAGACAACCACAAGGCATTCTATAGTTATGTCAAGAATCAAAATGGCAATGCTCAGATCTGCTCTGAGCTACAACAGAATGGCATTAAATATACTGATCCCAAGGATACTGAGAATATCCGGGCAGAACGATTTGGTGCCAACTTCACCCCCCCCTCACCCCCTAAAGAGCCCATCTCAATACCAAAATATTGTCAAATTACAGTAATCATAGCCATACAGGTAGAAACCGCACTCTTCAAAGCTAAGAATACAGCATCCATGGGACCAGATAACATCCTGGGCTGTGTGTTACATGAACTGGCACCTCTCCTAAATGTCATGTTTAATCATAGCCTCACCTCTGGCTTTGTGCCCACTGAGTGGCGCACAGCTACAGTTATCCCACTCCACAAGGGGGCATCCACCTTGGATCCCAGGAACTACCGTCCCATCAGTCTGACAAGCCTGATCTGCAAGGGCATGGAACACATTATGATGGAACTTATAAACAAAGACATTGGCAACCTTCAAACACAGGACCCCACCAAGTTTGGGTTCGTGGAGGGCCGATCTTGTCTCCTGAACCTGATTGACTTCTTTGAATCAGTCTCCTGAGCTGCGGATGAGGGTAAGGAGGCCCACACAACCTATCTGGACCTTGCCAAGGCCTTCAACACCATCCCACACTCTGGAATCATAGATAAACTTACTAAACTGGGCATAAATCCCTACGTCACTCGATGGATTGCCAACTGGCTTACTGACAGAACCCAGATTGCAAAAGTAGCCGACTGCAAATCCAGCTCCAGACAAGTGACAAGTGGAGTACCGCAGGGTTCAGTCCTGGGACTGCTCTTGTTTGGCATCTTCTTCTCTGAAGTACAGGCCAGTACTAAGGGACTCTGGCTAATAAAGTTTGCAGATGACTGCAAACTGGGAGCCATTACTGAATATCCAAATGATGTGGATATTCTACAAAAGGACCTTACTGAAACAGATGCTTGGTGCCAGAGCCATGGGCTCAAGCTTAATGCCAAGAAATGTATAGTTATCCCCTTTGGGAAAAACTATGTACCCATGAATTACCACATAAGTGGTAGTACACTAAACATGAAAAGTGTGATGAGAGACTTAGGGACACAGGTAGACAGTGGTCCCACCTTCGATAACCACATTGTCACAACAGTCAGGAAATCCTTCTATGTGGCACACCTCATCACTAAGGGCTTTTCATCCAGAAAAAAGGAGGTCATTGTCCCACTGTACTCATCCCTCATTAGACCCATTATAGAGTCCAATGCCCCGTTTAGTATGTACCTCACAAGACATCTGCAACAGCTGGAAAGGCCACAGAAATACCTCACTAAAAGACTCACTGGCCTAAAGCAGATGCCCTATGCTGACTGTCTAAAAAAACTCCAGCTATACTCTGTGGCATATCGTCTACTCAGAGGTGATCTCTGCTTAACATACAAGGCCATGTCAAATCCTGAGATGTTGGACAAACTCCACTTAAAAAAATCCCAATCCCTCAGAGCCACACACTCCAGGGATCTAAACCTTGTCATCGCAATGAAATAAAAACATGCTGGAGGGATAGGTTCCTGACCCAGAGACTCCCCATACTCTAGAATAGACAGCCCACACATGTCAAGCAGAGCACCTCCTTGGCACTCTTCAAAAGGAACATTGACAAATGGATGGGAGATAGGAAATTCACCCCAGGAATCACATCAGTCACCCTGCTAGACAGGGGTCCAGGGAAGTAAATATTGTGGGAAGAAATAGCCAGGGAATTGTTATGGCTAGGCTTGTATAGGCCCTAGGGCCAATAGCCTAGTACCAACCTATGAATAACCAAGAGCTCCATGAAACAGATTGTTAATAACCCTACTAAAGACAAAATATTCTTGACTTGGTCCTTATGAATAGAGCTTCTTCATGTACCATTCCCTGATTATATTCTTCCTTGGTTAAGTTGGTGTAAGAATTGATAATACTGTACTGTACCATAATTAGCTGGAAACACTGTATGCAATTAAACTGAGAAATGAAAGTCTTAATTACCCAGGAGCATGCTGAACAGGTGCCAGTCTTTCCTTTATGCAACAAGTCTTGTGCATTTTTTAGAATTAATTTTCCAAATACTGTAGTTCATTTAATAAGGTTTTATTAGATGTTCACAGTATTTGAACACTGTCTTCATTAACAGTGTTGACAAACAATTCAAGTTGCTGCACATCATATTTTGATTGTCCTGAACAATGTAAACTGACATAGCCTCTAGATGTGCTGTTTTCTGTACTCAGGCTCGAGTGTTTGACATCTCTGAAGTAACAGGTCAAATGAACTTACTAACCTACTGAACTGCTGTTCTGAACACAACATATTATATTGCTTCAGTCCAGTATTTTATTTACTTTTTCTAACCTTGGTCTCAGGCTTTGTCTTGTATGTGCAACATTCCGTTAAAGAACATTCTGTAGCTGACAAGATTAGATCTTTCCCTTCAGCAAAGAACATTCTGTCTGAACACTTTATGCTTATCTTTTCTTTTTAATAAACTGTCTTCCATGCTTGGCCAACAAGGTTATTTTCCTTTCTGCTTAACTGTCTTTTATGCATAAATGAAACACAATTTATTTTACCCTTTAGCCACTCTAATGTCTAATAAATGGAAATCCCTAATCTAACAGTTGCCCCTGAGGTCCTTGGTGAAAGTCTACTGGGACCTACTTCTGTAGTTACCTTACATTTATATTGCTAACTACTGTATTTCACTTTATGCTACTTGATTTATAATCTGAAAATAAAAAAAATGTATTTGTTTTTTTAATTTTGACCACAAGGTGTCACTTGAGCATGTATGCCCTGTTTGGATTGAAGTCTTTTAACTTTATGATTTGAATAAAGTTGCAATTTTAAATTTGACCACTAGGTATCACTTGAGCATTTATGGTCTGTTTGGATTGAAATTTCTTAATTTTATGATTTGACTAACTGAGGTTTTTTTAATGTAGGGTCAGTCTGCAGACATATTATACACTCCTCATGAATTTCTTTACATAGTTTTTTTAGCTGAGGATTTTAAAACTTATATCTTATTATAGGCCAAATTTTCTGAAAACCTACATAACCTAGTAGCTGATGGTTGCACTTTATTAGCTGCTTACAACCTTACTCCCGGGACTGGACTGACAACTTTGCATTGTGCCCTTTATCAGCATCCCCCTGCATGTTCATAGGTCCATATGTGTGTACTAGGCTAATTACCCTGGAGCCTTTACAAGCCTAGCCCATAGGATTACCCTGGCATCATGCCACCCAACCTTAGTTCCTAGTGCCTCTCTTGAGTAGAGCCACTGGAGTGATCCCCAGGGTGAATTTTCTATTTCCCATCCACTCATCAAGATTTGTCTTGACTGCATCTACTTTTGAACATTTAAACACTGATAGCATGAAAACTGTACTTGAGTCCTATGGCAGAGGTCTGTTTGTAACTGAAACTGAAGTCCCTGTATCAAGTAACACATTTTGCCACAATTTAATGAAAGGTATGGTCTGCCATCTGAGGTGCTCTGTTTGACATGTATGGGAAGTCTATTCCATAGCATGGGCAGTCTCTGGGTTATGAACCTGTCCCTCTAGCACATTCTGTTGATTGTGGTAGTGAGGTTGAGGTCTCTGGAGCATGTGGTGTGGAGGGATTGGGATTTCTTTAGATGTAAATGGTATAGCCCACACAGGATATGATTCTCATCCAAACACACAGTTGCCAGTATTGAGATTAGAACTCCTACCTATGTAGTTATTTCTGCTACAGTGTTATGCAGTTTTTAGATGCACCACAGAGCTTATATGTCTTGGATTTTCCCATATTTGCCTCAACCATTGAGCCTACTTGGCTCACCTGTTATATCTTTTACTGCATTGGATATAGAGGAATCCCCTCCTTGGCAGTTTTTTGCCACATATTGTATAGCCTATCAAACATGATGGCTATTTTCTGAACACTAATTGAAATCTGCACTAAAAAGATAACTTTATAAGTGGCCTTGAAACATAATTACCATATTCTGTGTTAACTTGTGTCTATAATTTTTTATTTAAATTTGCTATATAATGCTACTTACCTTTTTAACTTTTATGAATATTTATGAGCTATAATAGTTTACTAAAACCTATACTTTCTGTATTTTAAGTCTATACCTTTGCATTGTCTGTTAGTGTCCTTAATTTCTGACTAATGTAAAGTGCACTGCAATCTGTAAATGTGCACCGTAATCTGTAAACTAATTAAATTAAGCCTGACCTGGTATGCCTTGAGTGCCTTGAATAACTATCACTACCTATTATTTAAATAATAAGCCTGTAAAAAAATAATTCTGTTACTTTACCCTTAACTAATGACTAAATAATGTGAAGTATTTTGAGATTTGACTAAAATGTATTATACTGAACACATAACTGAATATGGATGTTATATTCTGAAACTTGACTGATATTTAAATTAGCATATACTGAACATTTAAAAATAGCTGTGTATATTCTGGAAACTAACTAAACTAAAATAATATATTTTGCCAGTGTTAACTAAACACAGATAAAAGCATAACTGAAACTGGTACATGTTATATCCTGAGAAACAAACCATTATTATTTGAACATAGATATATTGAAACTAATAATATTGTACAATTGGCTGAAAACATGAGTACATTTTGACAGTGTTACCTGAACACAAATAAACTGGAATCTATCTGAACACAGACTGAAAACTACTACTGCTGTACAATTGTTACCATGAACCTGAAAACATGAGAACATTGTCTGAAAACATACATGCTTGCTGTAACTTATACATTTTAACTTTAAACAAACATTGAAGAAATAACTGAAACACATATGCAGTCAATTTCTGCCCCACGGTTCTTTGCCAAATTTTGCTCTGCATTGTTCCAGTCACTGATGAGATAAAGGAAAGTTTGCTTTAATGTTAAAGTGTCTTCTTTGTAGTTAGGCCGTTTAAATCTCTTTTTTTATTTCTTGTGCAAGGCTAGGTAGCTAAAGTACTTGATTGTATTTAGTATCAGGTCCTCACAAAAACATTTGCATCTTTAATAATTATAAACTGATAGCATTACTTATTGCTCTGACCTTATTTACATTTTACTGCATGAAATGCAGCTTTAACAGCTATAAACTGGCAGCATTGCTTGCTGTGCTGACTTTTATATTTTTTTGCATGAAAATAAACATATCTTTTTCTGCATGAAATAAACATTTGCTACTAATAAACTCTTGCGAGTCTGTAGGCAAACTGATTTTTTACAATATCTTGTTATTAAAATTTAACACAACACCTAATTTTGGCATAATGTTCATTTAAAAAATGGTACTGTCACACCAGGAATGTAATCAGAATTTTGCTGTTATTTTCTTTTCAGGCTAATTGGCTTTATTTAAAAAGTCTGATTTTTAAAGACTTGCTGCTGACTGCATCTACTTTTGACCATTTAAACCCTGATAGCATGAAAACTGTACTCGATTCCTATGGCAGAGGTCTGTTTGTAACTGAAACTAAAGTCCCTGTATCAAGTAACACATTGTGCCACAATTTAATGAAAGGTATGGCCTGCCATCTTTTTCAAGCTGGAATAAAATCAAATACACCAACTGATTTGGTGCTGGACTATTATAGCCTTTATACTTATTCTGAAAATCTGGTATGTCACTGGCAACATTAACCAGAGCTACAGCATACTTTTGATTATCTCTTGGGCTTGAACTTTGTAACTGTTTTATTACATGCCCAAGTTTTTACAAAAGAAAATATTTAAATGCTGGGACTGGTGAAGTCTATTTTACTGCTACAATATTAGTATTTACAGGAAAAATCTTATTACTGGCATCTAATGCTTGCAAAATCTGTTTCTGTCTCATCACTGAATGGACAGCTTTTCTAAGGTCTTGGCTGTAGCAATTGCATTTAACTTGAAAGTTGTATCAAGTTTCTGAACTTATTTTAAATGAAACTCAAAGTAGTAATGCAACACTGTGCATTTTTGCACCTATATAAAATCAGTTTTAACTGCTGAACTTTTAACATTTTGTCTCGTGACCCTTAGAGTTTAACATATTGATCTGTGAGTGAAACTCCACCCACTTTTTTACCATAACTGTTTCTTTAGCTGACATAATTTAACTTTTCAGTAGTTCTGAATGCTGCAACAATTTATTATTACTGTCTACAATTTTCTTGGATAAATAGTGAAACTGTAAATGCATTAAAAAATGTTTGCCATATAGTTCTATGACATATAGTGCTGTCATTAATTCAGCTTGCTAGGCTGACTGTAATCTGAGCTGATGTGCCATTTTCACATGAAGCATATACAGTCTGAAACTGATGACATAATGTACTGTTTTATATATAGGATCTGAATTTTTAACTGTGTTGTCACTTTTACAATGTAGCATTGACTTTAAATTTTACATTTTGTAAACTAGCAAACATTATTTTGCCTCTGTCTATATTACAATATTGTTTATGCATTGCAACGCTTTAATATCAAGCTGTTAACTAATGACTGCTAAACAAAACAATACAAAACATTAATTTGCCACCTGTAACTGCAAACCCTTTATTCTGCTAATTAATTTGACTGTTAGTTCTGATATACCTCGAAACATAGAGGCATAAGGTTACCCTTTTTTTCTAACTGACCACACCCAATATGTCTTTCTGAGTACTTCAGCTGTGTCAGCTGAACTGGAATTTATTCTATCTTTAACCCATAAATCTGCATGTTTCTATCGTAAACAATTCTTTAAAATCTGTACATTTGCACATATCTCTTTACTGAAATCTAAACCAGTATATATAGAGCTGTTACACTTTGAACTGTTAGCTGCCATAATCTTTGACCTTTTAAATTCTGACAAGACCACACTTGTATCTTTTTTATGTGCAACTGAAACTGATTTGTCTGTAAACAATGAAATAACCTTAAACAATGACAGATTAATGCTCTGATTTTTACAGATAGTTATGGAATATATTATTTTACTTAGCACTGAAGCCTGTTCTTCAGTTACAAAATCTGCAGTTTGATTTCTCTTATTTTCCTTTAGTGTAAACATTGTACTTGATTTTAAAAATAAGAAACTAGATGAAGTAATGTGAACCTGAAACACTGCTTGCATGTTATGTATGTAGAATGTGTTGACATTTGTAATACTGCAACATACTTCTGTATTCTGAATTGTATGTATTATATTCTGAACATTTATACATGAAACTATACCACAATTGAAATTATTATATTGAATTACATGTGCTGAACCATGCATGTTCAAGCTGGAAACCTTACTTCTGAGTCATTAGCTTGCTTCTGTGATTTAAACCTTTTACATTTAGACATATTTAACATTTTGAACTAATAACCTTTAACTTTAAGAGAACTTTTTAAAACTTAAACCAAAAATTAACTGATGTTTTAACTGCAGCAGTATTACTTGACATGTTTACATTCAAATAACTTTAATTGATTAATTCAAACTTTTTTGAACTGTTCACTAAAAGATGCATATAAAGTCTTACATAACTTTATGGTCTTGGAAGAAATGTGAGCCATCGCCTGCAGCTTATTAACATTTTCCTTACTTCTTGACTGTGTGATGTCACACTGGGAACATGAAAGTTTGTGGAGATAGCTGTTAACTGGATAATGTTTTTATGTTCTGAAGGAACACTGTTTTGATTTAATACTGGTTTGCTGAAGTTGTGTGAGGCTTTTCTGAAGTAAACACTGGTGGTGTGCCCTTTGGTTGTCCATTTTCTGCACAAACTAATTCTGTTTTAATGAGAAACTGTCATGCCATAATTTTCAGCTTATTCTGTATAAAGTTCACAGCTTTATTTATGGAAAAAACACTGGTATGCTGCTGAAAAGTCTGTTATTAAACATTTGCTGTCAGTATAAACTGTTAATGAAACATTGAAGTTAAGCTGGCTATTGCAGTAAAACTGTACTTGAAAAAATTACTTCCTGCAGCTGTATTTTGTTGATTTACTTTGTAGAACACATGTAGTTAAACAAAACATGGAGTGTTGCTCTTAAATGAAAACACTGATAGTGTGACCAAGTCTGAAAATGAAGATAGTTTTTCTGAATTTGTGGTCTGCAGTACCGTAATTACCTTTACTGGGGCCTTTTCAGTTGAAAAGCTTCCGGAGTACTGTAGTACTTCTGTTGTATAAACGGTCACTGTGAACTGAAAAAAAATATGCTGTACTGGAAACTGGATGTGAAAAAGTTAGAATGGTACCTTTACTGAAAGGATGTTCTGCTCTCCGGAGTGCTGCTGTAGTACTTCTGTTGTATAAACACTCAGTGAGAACTTAAGAAAAGATGCTGTAGTGGAAACTGGATGTAAAAGGGTTCAGCTGCTTAGTTGCAATATGTCTCTCCTCAGACAGCAGGCTTGTGTAGGTGCCAGTGTAAGAACTGATAATACTGTACTGTACCGCAATTAGTTGGAAACACTGTATGCAATGAAACTGAGAACTGAAAGTCATAATTACCCCAGATAGTGCTGAACAGGTACCAGTCTTTCCTTTATGGACTAAGTCTTGTGCACTTTTTAGAATGAATTTTCCAAACACTGTAGTTCATTTAATAAGGTTTTATTAGATGCTCACAATATCTGAATGCTGTTTTCATTAACAGTACTGACAAACAATTCAAGTTGCTACACATCATATTCTGATTGTCCTAAACAACATAAACTGACATAGTCTCTAGATTACCTGTTTTCTGTACTCAGGCTCGAGTGTTTGACATCTCTGAAGTAACAGGTCAAATGAACTTACTAACCTTAACTGAACTGCTGTTCTGAACACAACATATTATATTGCTTCAGTCCAGTATTTTATTTACTTTTTCTAACCTTGGTCTCAGGCTTTGTCTTGTAGGTGCAACATTCCATTAAAGAACATTCTGTAGCTGACAAGATTAGATCTTTCCCTTCAGCAAGGAACATTCTGTCTGAACACTTTATGCTTATCTTTTCTTTTTAATAAACTGTCTTCCATGCTTGGCCAACAAGATTATTTTCCTTTCAGCTTAACTGTCTTTTATGCATAAATGAAACAATTTATTTTACCCTTTAGCCGTTCTAATGTCTAATAAATGGAAATCCCTAATCTAACAGTTGGATCATAAACTAGTGACCTTCACTATTAGAACATCTAAACCAGATGGTACTAATATCTCTGAATTTAAGGATGTCAAATATACAAATCTCATAAATTCCATGATGACGTTTCAAGTTTCACTTAATTCAACATAACCCCAGACATCATCTCAACAGGAAACTAAACAAAGTAATTCTGTGATCACTTAGCTACATGTATAAAATTGACAGTGTCCCCAGATATAAAAATAATGAGAAGTTTAAAAGCAACCCACCATGCTGTTCCACCAGCATAAATAAACTCTTCAAAAAAAGAAAAAAGAAACACCTTAAATATTCAGTAACTTAGAACCCTCAAATCAAGGATGTCATTTTAAAACTGAATACAAACTTAGAAAGGCAGCCCATGAACTGAGGTTAGTATCTGAATATAAGGATGGCTACAACTTCTCCTTTAGCTACTTTAGGAAACTTAAGAAATAATATCCAACATTGCTCAGAACTTAATCAAGATGGTACCATCTTTTCTGACTTAGTAAGTACTGCCAACATACTAGCTAACAAAATCTACACCAACTTCACACTGGAAATAACTATTTAAAATCCACTTATCACTGAGGCCTTCAGATCCCCATTGTTATCATCAGGGATCATGTCTCCAAGACTAAAAATACTTCCTCATTCAGATCTGATAATATACCAGGCTGTTTAATAAAGAGTACAAAGCAGGCCCTGGTGGCTCCACTCCTTAAGTTGTTCAACCTGAGTTTATCCACAGGCTTTGTCCCTGAAGTCTGGCGCACAGCAGTGGTAATGCCACTCAATGTCCCCACTACTGACCGCAAGAGTTACAGGCCCATCAATCAGCCTGATGAGAATCATATACAAAACCATGGAGCACATTATGACTGATCTCATTAACTATGACATTTATAATCTCATCAGGCTAAACCCACAACAGTTTTTCTTTGCTAAGGGTAGATCCTGTCTAATGAATATGTTTAACATCTTTTGAAAAAGTAACACAAGCTGTTGACAGTGGCCATGATGTGCACATGGTATACCTTCAATTGGCCAATGCCTTTGACATTATAACCACAGCTAGCATAGTTAGCGAGTTAAATGCATTACAAATAGATTTGGATGTAATAAGAGGAATAGCAAACTGGCTAAGGGGCAGAACCCGTGCTGTGCAGGCAGCAGCAAGTGCCTCATCAAGGAGTATGAAGGTAACCAATAGTGTTCCACAGAGCTCTGTGCTAGGACCACCTTTGTTTGGTGTTTATTTTTACAGGTTCCAGAACACAAACTGGTGCCTCTTGCTAACCAAGTTTGCAGATGACTGCAAACTGGGAGTCATTGTCAAGTAGTGACACCCTAACCCTGCAACAAGAATTTACACTTATGAACATCTGGTGTGTTAACAATATGTTTAAATTAAATGTTAAAAAGTATAATATTGTCATATTTGATACCCCCTCAGTATATGACATAGACAATATCCCACTCCAAAATGAGAATGTTGTTAGAGACCTTGGTAAATGGGTTGATAATTATCTCTCTTTTGCTCATCATGTAATGACTGTAGTTGGGAAGTCCTTTTACTAGGACAGCTGATCATCAAGAGGATATCCTCCAGTTCCAAAGAGATCATGTCTCATTATATTCAGCATTGATGTGGCCAGTTGTCGAATGCAATGTCTCATTTGAGATGTACCTCCCTAAATATATCAAACAACTAGAAAGATTCCAGAGGTTTCTAACTAAGAAGATCCACACTCTTGTATATCTCACCAGTTTTCACCAACCTCCAGGCCATACAGAAGAACAAACTTGGGCACTGATACAATAAAATAGCCAAACTTGCATCTAATAAAGCTTATTCTCATCACTGCATTGCCCTTAAGCATTTCAACTACAAGTGGCATCCTGTAAGGTGCTCTGCTCTAGACTGTTTGCTACAAAATTATACCTTCGACTGGCAACTCTGCTGTAGTGATAAACGTCTTCTCATAGTTCAAAATTCCAGCAGCATAGCTGGAGATGCTATGCATTACAGCCATGTCTCCAAGGCTTGAAACTCTATTCCAGTCTCTATTAAACTCACTGAAAACCAACACATCTTCAAACTAAACTAAACTAAAATTACTCCCCCTTAAGTCTTGACTATGTCATTGTCACAATCCAGGATATGATTACCAACTAGTACTAACACCATGACAAGGGCTCTGCTTAAAATTCTGTTGAACAACTGAAACTGTAGAATTGTTTAAACACTCCTACAGTGTACTATCCCTAACATGTATTGAGTGTATTTGGGAGATTTTTTAAAGGATCATAGGAAGTTACTAGGCTATTGTCTTTAAGGCCCTTACAAGGCTTGCCAAGAATTTAGCCCATGTTCCAACAAGTCAGCACCCTATGCCACTGTCCAGCAGGGACACAGGTGGAATCCCAGGGGGGTGTAGTTTCTGTTCCCCATCCAGTTATCTAGGTTGTGCTTAAAAAGGTTTAATGAGGTACTTTGCTTTATGTGGTGAGGGAGTCTATTCCACAAAAGGGAGAGTCTCTAGGACACAAACCTGTCCCACCAACAAGTCCTATTGATGTCACAGAGCAGGTTGAGGTTGTGAGTGCATGTTACTTGAGTGCAGCTTGACTTGCAGATATGCAGCAGTCCCATCAGGGTGCGGTCTGAGATTACTTTGTATGCCAGACAGAGGTCACCAATGAGTAGTCCATAGGAGACTGAGTAGAGGGACAGGGCTTTTAGCCTATCTATATAGGGTAAATGTCTGAGGCCCTGGATTCTCTGAGTGAGGAACCTCTGTGGTCTGTCCAGCTGCTGCATGTGCTTTGTGAGGTAAATGTCGAAAGAGTCATTGTTCTCAGTAATGGGTCTTATAAGGGAAGAATACAGGGATGTTATGACCACCTTGTCCCTGGATGAGATAACCTCACTAATGAGGTGGGCCATGTAGAAAGCTTTCTGTACAATGGAAGCAATATTGTGGTCAAAAGTCAGTTTGCTATCAACCTGGGTGCCCAAGTCCCTCACAACTGATTGCATGCTTAGTACCTTATTATCAATGTGATAATTTGTGGGGACATCACTCTCCCCAAAAGGGATGATGATGCATTTTTTGGCATTCAGTTTAAGGCCATGTTTCTGGCACCAGTCATTTGTTTGGATGAGACCCTCTTGGAGGATGCCCACAACACTAGGAGAATTGATGACAGCACCCAGCTTTCAGTCATCTGCAAACTTGGTCAGCCATAGCCCACTAGATTTGGCCTGCAGCTCCGAGAAGCATATCCCAAACAGCAGAGGCCCCAAGACTGATCTCTGGAGTACACCGCTTGTTATGGGTCTACTACTTGAGGTGGCTTCCCCTATTTTATCTAGGTGGGTTCTATCAGTCAGCCAGTTTGCTACCCATCTGGTAACATATGGATTGATGCCTAGTTGAGAGAATTTAAGTATTATACTTGAGTGGGGAATAGTATCGTAGGCTTTGGCCAGGTCAAGGTAGGTGGTGTGCACCATCTTCCCCTCGTCTATGGCCTTGGTGACTGTCTCAAAGAAGTCAGCCAAATTTAACAGGCATGACCTTGCCTTGACAAAACCAAACTGTGTGGGATCAAGTGTCTGGAAGTTGCCAATGTACTTGTTAATGAGGTCCATGATAATCTGATCTATGGCCTTGCAGATCAGGCTAGTTAGGCTGATGGGTCTATAATTTCCTGGTCTGGCAGATGCTCCATCTTTGTGCAAAGGGATGAGAGTAGCTGTCCTCCAATTGGCTGGGATAAAGCTGGTCCTCAGGCTTTGGTTGAATAGGGTGCTTAATGATTCTACACTTTCCTGCCTGAGTTCATGTAGGATGCAGCCTGGGATGTTATCGGGTCCCATGCAGGCTGTATTTTTTTGCCTTTGAGAGAGCAGTGATGACATACTCCCTAGAGATAAGGGGGTGGAGGTACTAGGATGTCCTATTTTACTGATGGGGGGACAGAGAATTGAAGTTTTCACTGAACCTGTCTGCCAGCAGGTTGGCTATATATACAGCCTTATGTATGTGGTGTCCTTGCCCACCAGTTCTGAGCAGATCTGGTTGCTTCCCTTGAGATTGCAGACATATGCATACCTCTCAACCTGGAAACATCAAAAATCTGGACAAGGCCAATGAAAAATAGGTACAAATCTGTATGCTGATTAACATAAAATTTGAATACATAATTATGCAACCCCGCCCACTCCATTGGAATTGTGGGATACAAACTTTCAAATGCAAACTGAAGAACAGACAACCAAAATATGGCACCAGCGGCCCCTGCAGCCATTCTAATGTCCCTCACCCCATTTACCATAAACACTAATATGCATACTGCTTTCTTCTGCAATAATTATTTGGATTTTATTTTTACATTTTATAGCATAATGCACAAACACTAATAGACATCTGCTAAACAAAATAATACCATCTCACAATGAAAGCAGACTTAGAATTAAAACTTTTCTGCCATAGGCATCTTGCACAGCTTCTTGCACTTATTTTCAATTTCATTTTTTTGGGGGGGTGGGCAAAAACCAGAGACACATTTTAATTGTTGCTTGTATAATTTTGGAAAGTTGCTAGACTAAAACATGTTACCACCATGTATTTCACTGCCAAGGTTTGAACCCAGGACCCTGTGCACTACAGTCAGAACAACATACCCCTATGCCAAATCATCAGCTTGTTGAAAGACAGACTAAAATTTAAATGGCTATCATTTAGTGAATTCAGTTCTTACTTCCCACCATAGCTCTCAACCTCTTAGCACAAAAAACCTGGATGAAGCCAATAATGGGGGAATACAGCCCCAAAATAGGGACACATTTCAAATACTTAACTGATCTTATCAGCTTAGAAAATTGCTAGAATAAAAGGTTTTGTGTTACCGTTTATTTTCTGAAGAATATGAAGTCTGAAATTCAAATGCCTATCATTATTTAGTGAATTCATAGTTCAGGTTCATAATTTAGTTATGGGCCATTTTAAGCCTAGTCAATTATCTCATGTGAGAATCAAAACCTGCACTTTGTGTTTTTAAGGTAAACACTTTAACCATTATGTCAACCTCCCAACTCCCTTCACCTGACAGAAACTATTTGTCTTTTTAGGTTTACATTTTCTGCAAAACTGTATAAGACTGTAACAATGTTCAGAGGATTGCCAAGAAGAAAATAAAGCATCAGAATGCTTCAATACACATTTTAACTGGTCATTCATAAATGAGCCCCCAGAACTGGAAGGACTACCTGTATAAAACTATAATGTTCAGAGAACTGTCTAGAAGGAAATAAAATGTCATGATGCTACTGTCTACATTTTGATTGGTTACTCAAATGAGATACCAGTAAAGTTCACCAACTGTTTACTTACTTGCTTTGTACTACATGTGTATAATAACCATATATACCATTTTCTTCCACAACCCAAAAGGAATATCATCAACAGTAAACATAATGGATATGTTACAAACAAAAATACACAAAAACACAAAACAGACAAAATGCATTGGACAGCTACATGTAACAAAATGCATGTTCAAAACACAATTAAGACAAAGACTTGGGGGAAATTAAAATCAAAAGATTTTTTGCTTGAAGCCTTACATATAAAAGGATAACTACTGTTTCACTTAACTGTTCTTCTTATTAAAGTCCTTAAGGAGTTACATTATAGTCAACCAGGTTCAAGGTGAAAAGTAATTATACCTGGATGCCAGCAAAGTAATGAGGCATTTGACCAAGCATTTACCATAATGTAATTAAACATTTCTCTTCTACAGCACACCTTCCTTTACCCAGCTGAATATTAAATATACTATAGTTTTACTACACTAAAGAAGTTAGAGAGAACATAATTTACTTGCATTATAAAACACTACTTAAAAAAAAACTGTCGGACATTACAAAGACTATTACATGCTTCTCTTTCCAAACCTGCTTGATACAAAAGTTGTTTGGAGACTTGCAAACTTCTTCTTTTGGCTTTTTCCTGGTTAGGGGTCACCACAGCAGATCACCTGTCTGCTCACAATTGGCAGTGGAGGTTTTATGATGTTGAGCTGCCAGCCTGATGCCCAACCTTCCACTAAAGGCACACTCATGTACCCACACCTACAGCCAATTTGGAGTGTGCAGTCCACCTATAGCATGTCTTTGGGATGAAACCAGAGCACCCAGAGGAAACCCATACAACCACAGGGAGGACATGCAGACTCCACACAGAGGGCACCCCAGCTGAAGATCAAACTGGAGAACCTCTTGCTGTGAGATGGCAATGCTAACCGCTGCGCCACCATGGCCACCCTTTGGAGACTTTGATTTGTGAACTAGCGAAGTACACTAGTCTCATATTTGGCTTTGGTTATACCCTGTCTCAAGTGCAAGAGTTGTGCATTTTATAGAGATTTGAAATGAAAGTGCAATAAATGTGAAAGTTTGAAATTGAAAAAGAAAAAAATGAATTCATTAAGTTTTAACATTTTTAACAAAGTTACATCAGTCAAATAAAAGTCTCCATTACAAAAACATATGAAAATTCTAAAACCCCACAGGCTGATCAGCCCATTTTCACTCTAAAGCTGTACACAGAAGTGAATAGATTCATGATCAGCACAACAAATCCATTGAATGAATTTTACTGAATGCCAAGACTTGGCTTAAATACCATTCACACATTAAATACACTCTATACATCAACAAACATTCTCTGCACACATTATAAGGTAGTAACTACTAATAACCACAAAATGTTCAGTTGTTAAACCCAAACACGTTATGCAACAAACAAAACAACAATCATGGAATTACAGTTACTCTACAGATTAAAAGGCACCCAGACTAACAGTAAATGCAAGAGGAATAAACATGATACAATTAACCATGTATACAGATTTCAGCCCAGGGTTATCAATATTACACTTACATTTTTTTTTCAAAGCAACGTACCTAAAATAAATATGTAGACATATTTAAATATAAAAATTGGTATTTTATGTAACACTGGGTATGGGTAACAATAAATGTCTTGACTCTTAAGAGATAATTTCTCAGACAAAACATGTTTCACATTCATTAATTATGGAAAACCTACTTTTACAGTCTTTGGTATACACTTTATATGCATAGGCCTTGAAACCTCACCATATGTAAACAATCAACAAACGTGTGAACTCATCACTAGTAATGATAGTGCTGGGTAACATCTTAAGAGTGTGTGTGTAGCTGCACAACCAACACTGCAGCTTGTACTAAAGTAAAATACATCAGCTTACTTCTTAAACAAAAACTCCTTTCCATATGCAAACCCAGTTCCAGCTAATTGGGGTGAAGAGAAGTGTACTACATGGAGAGCAGCCCATATTTGCAAAAAAAAAAAAAAAAAAAAATCTGCCCTGTTTGAAACTGGCTGACGAACCTTACACTTTTTGTAAATCTAAACAGCACTAAAACATTCATAGCTCCATAATGGCATGGCTGTGCTTACTCCATAACGGCTCACCGGCAGTAAAACCGGCACCGCACTCTGCAGTTGTGAAAGCTTGTAAACGGCACTCATAAGAAATCCATAATGGCATAAAAACAGTCATAGTATTCAAACAGATGCGCGCACCTCAGGCTGACGGAGCTGATGTCATCGCGCACGTGATGACGTCAGCTCCAAATGCGCAAAACTTAAAAAAGATGAAAAAAAATCGGAAATGAAGGGGTGCCACTCGGGATTCGTGGCACCCCATTATTGAGACCCCAAAACTCGGTAAAAAATGAGTAATTCGGATGGTTTGGAGGTCTGGACATATGTGAAGAAGGCCTTATGATTGTCTCTAGTAGATGTGGCCAGTTTGGACTCAAGGTTTGGAGGATTTCAGTAATGCTCTTATTTGCTTGTTCAGGCTAAGGAACGATTGCTTCCAATTAGGCACCTGCTCCTTCTTGGTCCTGGACAGCAATTTTTTCCTTTTCTTATAGAGTTTATTTATTGTAGATGTCCACCAGACAGGCTTACTCTTCCTTGAGCAGGAGGATTTCATCCTGTCTTGTATTCCTGATTCCATGCAGCTATATAAATGCTCATATAGTACTTTGGTCTAGGTTTGGATATATGTGCCAGCTCCTATGGAAGGGGAGGGGGCTTTGAAGTTGTTTATACCTTCCCTCAGGAGGTTGTAATCAGCTCTGGAGAAGTTTTTTATTTTGTTTGAGCTTAGCTAGGAGGGGTCATGGAGATGGTGACTTTGAAAGTGACTGCTTTGTGGATGGATCTTACCAGGGAGGATAACACTGTAGGGACGCTGCAGTGTTTACTCATGTTGGTTAATACCAAGTCCAAGATATTTTCACCTCTTCTGGGGGTGTCAACCAACTGGTTCAAGGCATTTGCATTGACAAAATCAAGGAATCTTTGACCATTTGTGTTTTGGCATGAGTATTTCTTTCAGCCTATGTTTGGATAGTTAAAGTCACCCAGGATTAGGGTAAAGGGTTGAATCTTGATAGATTTGAAGAGGTCCAGATAGGTGTAGTGGGCATCTTGAGTCAGAGTTGGAGGCCTATAGCTAGCTATGATTTGAATAGGGGTCTTGTCAATTGTTAACTGCACCCGGAGTATTTCCTGTGCATCATGCTGTTTGATCAGCCTAGAGGTGTGTATCCACCTCCTTTTGTTTTGCTGCCCACGGTTTGGGGTCTGAATGAATGATTGGATGAGAAACCTGGTATGGCTGGGGTGCTCTCTGCAGCTTTGAACCAGTTTTCTGTGACTACAGAAATGTCAGCTTCTTCCAGGGTTAAGAATGCTTGCAATGAATGCAGTTTCATGTTTAGACTCCTAATGTTTAGCAGCATAACCTTTAATTTATGTTTTGATGAAATTTTTATGTTGGCAGTTTTGACCGCATGGCATTGCCTATAAAAGGCACTATGGGGGAGGCAGCAGCCTTTGCCAGGAGCCTGAAGCCCAAGGGAGACAGATGCAGGCCATCTCTGGCAAAGCATCATTTTGTATTGCTGTATCTTGCTATTATGTAAAAACGTATAATGTCTTATGTATTACTATTATGTACATATGATGTCTTAGTATTTGCATAGAATGTGAAAATGTGATTGTAGAATGTTTTGTTTTTTAACTTTATGTGTATGGTGCTTTACTCCCTGGACAGCCACTGAAAAAGGAGTCTTGTGCCCAGCTGAATTTTCCCAGTAAACAAAACTTTTTGGCAACTGGAATGATATACCAGCCTGTGACATTATAACCAATGTTCCCCACTGTCGGTATGCATTGCCTTGTAATTTTTATTAATGTATATTTATTATTTGCATTTCTTTGAAGCTTGGTGAATTTCAGGAACTCCTGAACCAGGTGAATATGACTTTCTTTGAGGAAGCAGTGACAGAAGCACTAATGAATTCCAATGTGTGGTTATAAAACAGCTCCCCCTGCCCACCTTTACTTGTGTGTGCTACTGCTAACCCTAATCTTACCTTTACCCCTAACCCTAACTCTACACATTATTTTACCCGAACCTCTTTTCCTAGCAGTACCATTATTCAGACAGTGTCTATTATGGGTTTTGTGGCTGGGATTAACTGATATAGGGGTTTTCTAGTGAAAAAAGTATTTAAAGTTTCATAATTTTCTCTTAGTAGTGTTTCAGCATTTTGTAGATTAACTGTTTTATGTTTAGTCATTTGAGGTTTACCTTTTAGTATATATATATATATATATATAAATGTGTGTATATGTGCGTGTGTGTGTGTGTGTGTGTGTGTGTGTGTGTGTGTGTGTGTGTGTACGGATAGAGAGGGAGATAGAGAGCCAAAGAGACAGAAAGAAGGTTAATAGACACATATACACAATATATGTATGTATGGATGGATTAGTGTATGTATGTACAAAGCAAAACAAACACAGCACTTTCATTTATGTCCCTAACACATTTTTAAGTCAACAGCCCCATCAGCATACAGGCTATCATTTAAAGAAAAAAAGTAGAAGGCTGCAGGCTACTACGAGGCCCAGCATGCAAAAGTAAAACATTTTCTTTTGTAGGACCCCCCCACAACATTAAGTATATGTGCTAACTTTGAAACTGCACAGTCCTAGCCCTAAAAATTGTCAGTCTCACATACCTGTTGACCAGTTAACCGGTCAACCACAAGGAACCAGCACTCTCAAGCAACTGGCAAAAAAATATTGAGGAAACACAGCACAATTTTCATGTGTTGCACTTTATGTCCCCCCAACAGAAACATACCTTATGTTTTTAGAGTTTTATAGTTTTAAAAAGGAAGATAGGAATAAATTTCCTCTCTCCCCAACCTGAGAACAAGTCAAACCAAACAAACTGTATAGGGTACAGTATTAGTCAGGCCTATTTTTAACAGTAACTCTCAAGCAGCCAGAAACTACAGTTATCCAGCATCTACCAATCCCCATGGGTGCCAGTTAACTGAGAGTTTACTATAGATATATATATATATATATATATATATATATATATATATATATATATTACATTTGCAATCACAACACTACAGTTAAACAAGCATATCTAATACAAAAACAAAAACTTACTGTAAGCATATATCTCAAATGCTATTTTATAAACCTTACGTATATTAACATAACACACACCCACTAATGTGGGCCTTTTCTGCCACATCCCTTAACTTATATATACTTACTGCAAGGTTACAGTCCCATGAACAAATGGAAATAACCAATAGTTATGCTATGGTTAATGAGGCATAGCTCAAATATAGAATAATCTGAAGTATTTGCCTCTAACAATTTGTGCAGAAAAATTGTCCATGTGATGTAAGCTACCAAGTGACCATTTGTGAATGTGTGGTATAATATTCAAGGCACTTAACAGGAATTTGCCCCCCTCCCCAATGTTGTGTGACCCTGGAGTTGATATATAGTTCGGGGTGTATGGGGGGCACAGCCCCCCACATTGGGGGGTGTGGGGGGGTGAACGCCCCACCTATTTTCGTTTAAAATGTGTAGTTTTTCTTGTATCTTCATGTTTTAAACAGAAATAGGTGGGGGGCTTCACCCCCCACCCCCCTAACTATATATATCAACTCCAGGGTCGTACAACATTAGGGAGGGGGGCAAATCCCTGTTAAGTGCCTTGAATACTGGTTGTCAACCAAATGAGCTGTCGACCAACTGAATGTCGATCAAATGGTCTGTCGATCTTATGAAGTAGACCCATATATATATATATATATATATATATATATATATATATATATATATATATATATATATGTGTGTGTGTGTGTGTGTGTGTGTGTGTGTGTGTGTGTGTAGGCATGAGAGAGAGGGGGGATAATATAGTGATGCATTTCAGAAGAAAAAAAAATCACTTTATTCTACTGAATACAAGATTCATTGTCTGGAAGGAAACATGCTACTGGATAAATTGTCACGCTCTACCTTTTCCTGTCTGAGGCACAGAATATAACAGTAGGGAATGTGGGTGCACAATGCCTTCCATGAGGATATCCAGGGCAAAATATAGGTTTCTGTGCTTCACTGATTTTAACTGTTGGAAGAATGTGTGTGTGTGTGTGTGTGTGTGTGTGTGTGTGTGTCTGTGTGTTTGTGTTGCACACCTATTGTTCCACTATATTTGGATATAAAATGCATTTAGTGTACAACATACCCACTGTATTTGTAAATAAAATATTTTACTGATGGTTTGATTATTCCACTTAATATTAATATAACTTTTATTGTTACATAATTTTCTATTTACGTACATACAAACATGCATACACACATGCATTTAGGCATACACAGGCACACAGATACACACACAGATCTACTCTATCTCTCTATCTATTGTCTATCTGTTATACCCATCAGCAGTAGTAATAATATTCCCATTAACTTCTTTCTCCAAATGTACTCTGTCATGCCACTTACATTATTGGCCTTGGTCAACAGTGTTAGCTCTGTATCAGACCAGTTACATGGCCAGCAAAAAATATTTATTTTAACAGTGGTCTCTGATAAAGGGGTATGATGAAATGGTTATATGAGCTCATTATGGACATTTTTGTTTAGCACCAGTATATGGCTATCATTATATGTTTATTATCACTTTCCTGTGTCATCAACAAATATTACAGCTACAACTGCATAAACAATCACCACAATTCAGCCCTATTCACATTAACAAAGATAAAAAAAATGAAATTTCACAATCTGCAAACATACATAATGCATATAAAGACTTCACAAATAACTGCCATGCACACATCAATCAACTACTTCTAAACAAAACTACCAGGAATTTAAAGAAAATCTCACCCACAATCAGCCTAGTTGGAAAATGGCATTACTGACAAGATGGACCTGAATCTAGAAATCCAAGTTAATTCATACCTACCTGTACAGCTCTTTTGAGTGTGTACCTTTCACTCCCAGTTGGTGTGGCTTGACCTTTAAAAACATGAAGTTATTACCTTACAGTTCTAACAAGTGCTCTTTCACAGAAGTCAAATAGCAATTCAGTTGTGTTTGCCATCATGCATACCTCTCAGCTTTACAGATTTTTGCCTCATATTTTTGATCTGTTTCTCATAAAATTGTGTTTGACAAATCATTGGCAGATCATTGAGGGTTGAAGTTGGAAAATAATGCCAGACATTTGAGTTTCAGACTTCAAACCATTCAGCAAATTCATGCTAATGCAAAACCTGTTAATCTATCAACCAAGTAGATAGTAATCTCTCCTTTGACAATCACGTTGCCAAAGTGGTTAGAAAGTCCTTCTGTATAGCCCACCTCATCATGTAAGGTTTCACATCTAGATCAAGAGACGTCTTTGTGCCACTCTATTCATCACTCATCAGGCCCATAATTGAATACAATGCCCCATTTGGGATGTACCTTACCCAACACATGCAGCAACTGGAAAGACCCCAAAAGTACCTCACCAAGAGGATAAAGGGACTCAAACAGATGCCTTATGCAATTAGGCTAAAGAAACTCCAGCTCTACTCAGTTGCTTACCGCCTATTCAGAGGCGATCTGTGCCTGACATATAGGGCCATGTCCAACCCAGAATTAATGGACATGCTCTGTCTCAAGAAATCCAAATCCCTTAGAGCTACACAATCTAGAGACTTAAACCTGAGCACAGAAATAAATAGGACATGCTGGAGGGACAGATTCATATCCCAGAGACTCCCATCACTCTGGAGCAAAATCCCAGTCCAGGTTAGGCAGAGCCCCTCACTGACCCTCTTCAAGAGAAATCTTGATGAGTGGATGGGAGATTGTAAGTATACCCTCGGGATCACTTCTGGGTCCCTGCTAGACAGATCCCTGCTAGACAGAGGCACAATAAACTAACTGTAAAGGGACTATATTCTGTGACCTACTATTCATAGGCACAGTCTACAAATCTATAAGGGTGGCGAAAGCCAAACACACTCTGGCTAGGCTTGTAAATGCCCTAGGGCAGATAGCCTAGTATCAACCTATGAACTTTTTAAGTTTGTAAGAGCAATATTTAAAAAAGTGTCCTTATTTTTGGGCCTTTGTCCCCCTGTTATTTATGGCTTTGTCCACATTTCTTGCTATAAGAGTTTGGGAGGTATGCCATCACGTATGCTTCAAGATGAAATATTCTGATACCTTGTATGTAGTATGGTTTTGGAATTAATGATGCAAATATGAACTTAGAGGCACAGTAGGAGGTAACTGCAGAACTGCCTGGAGGTGCACTTAGTTTTAATGAGTTAAAAAAAATAGTGGAGTATGATAGTATCTCTAGTCATAACCAAGTTTTAAGGTGTTTGCTAAATAGAACAAGAAATTCACCTCAGGACAAAGTATACACAATTAATGTTATGATTTAGTGTTGTAATTCTTTGTAACATGTAACACATGAAGTGTTTTAGCTATCTCAGTGTATTACCACTAAAAAAGTACAGCAATACAACATGCCTCCATACATCCATCCATAACCCCTTTCCCATTTTTTGCCCATGTGGTCAGACAGCTTTTAAAGCTGTTTGCTGATTAGTGGCACACGTCCTCCACTTCTGTCTACCTTTTGTGTGGCAGCATGAGATGAATTTCAGCTTTTAACGCTGTTCATTAATTTTTGATCATATCCATGATGATTGCAGTGTTTGTGGCAGCATGAGGCTTGTTTAATTATAACAGCAAGGTTCACATGTAACAACCTTGCAATAAAATGCTTATAATATTACAATGTTATGTATGAACCTCAGTATAACAAGGTTGATTTTGCTTTCATTTCAAAACATAATCATAACTAAACTTTAGACCTTGCATATATTAATATAACCTTCACTACAGAGCTAAAACAATGCCACAGAATTGCTAACAAGGTAAGAAGGCTACAGTTTACCTCAATACTACAGTCGAAAGGCACCCATAAGAAAGCCCACTCATAATAACCTGTGCAATCTAAATAATATATCATATTCAACAGTCAAAGTAAGCAAGTGCACACTCCATTTGAATGAATGAGAAATATTAATCTACAATAAAACAATATAAAAAATGAATATAGGTTTACTTTGACATGTCTGAGATGTATTTGATCAGTTTTGTTGTACACAAACTGTATTTTCTTGAGCTGTGCTTTACTTGGCAGGTGTTCACTCACTACTGCCTATTATAGCAATCTATAAAGGCTTGATGAAATGTTTTTAAGTGTTCTCCATGGTGAAGGAATATTTATTTCCATTTTTTTTTTTTTTTTACCAGGAACCTCCATCTGGGCATACAAGCCCTTTGTCAATGGAGGAGCAGTTAGAAAAGCTCCACAAGAAATAATATGCAACATACAGAATACTCTGGTAACATTTAGACACATTGCATGCAAAGTTATATGCAAACTGTTTACAGTAGTATATTACAATCTGCAGAATGCTCAGGTAATAATTAACAGCATTGGATACAAAGTGAGGATACATAAAGCATAGATAATTGTGAAATAAACAAGTAGTTTTTGCAGCAACATAGCATTGGTCAGATATAATTCTATACGCTTTGTAATAAGAAGAGAAGAGGATAGAAAAATAAAAGAGAAGACAGTCACTGATGTGTGTGTGTACATAGGAGAGGTAGTTTACGAATGATATAGCCTGGAGAATAGCAGCCGCACAGGTGGTGCCAAGCAGGAACATTTTTCATTTATCTTTGAAGATATGTGTGTTGTTGAGGAGTCTGATTTGAGGGGAACTGAGTTCCAGGATTTTGAGATACAATTGGAGTAAAGAGCATTTCCTGTTTTGTTGTGAGCTTTGTGAATTGAGAGATGTTTGTTAGTAGAGAGGAGAGCCCTGTTGGTGGAGTGGAGCTATAGTACACCGCTTAGGGCAGGACATTTTTCAGAGGGAAAAACAAATCTGTGTGCAAATTGAACTTGAGATTAGATGAGGAGGTGAAGTAGCTCAAACCAATTCAGGTGCCTGCTGGCAATACAGTGATGTGTGGACTATGGCTTGCTGGAACCAAATTTGGCTATTTTATTACAGCATTGTTCTAGTCTAGTTGTCAGGGTAGACTGGGGGATGGTGAAAGTAGGAAATGCAGAAGTATAGGCAGTAGGTTGGAGGATATTAATGTTATCCATCTGCTTTCAGTCAGATATTGTTTGGCTCTGTATAGTAGACCTAACTTCGGATGTGTTTTTTTATTTTGTTTGATTGCTTGGTGGATGCGGAGATTAAAAAAAATGCTATAATTATTTGCATACTTTAATAATAATCACTATTTCTCCAAGACTGAGTGCCCTTGGATTGCGAATATGTAAGTAAGGGGGTATGGGGACAGAAGAAAGGTTGTCCTCTGCAAAAATAATATGTATTTTTTAATATCAGCACATTTCCATGAATTATAAAGTGTGAGTTCTTTGAGATGAAAACGTAAGGGGAAGTTTTTAACTGCGTTTATGCTTCATGTGCTGTGTGTTCGTTTCGTTGTGTTTTTTGTATTAAAGTACTAGTGTGTTGGATCCCCTGGTCTCTTGTGCCTATTTTGGTTTGTTTATACATTTCCATGAATTCACAGTCTATTTCAGTACATATATGTAGAGCTTATACGTATTTGAGGGAATGCGTGTTTTATGCTGAAATGTACAAGATATTGTTTTTAGAACTCATGCATTTTAAGGCATCTCAAGCCATTATAACAGACTCATAAATAAAATATTTGGGGTTTGCCTATGTGATGTATGAAATATCTTGTACTACAGATTTATGGAATGCATATTTTGGCACATAATCTTTAAGCTATATACTTCTTTCTTTCACTTGTGGGTATTGAATTTTTTCCTTGAATCTTTTGTATATTAGAACTACTCATCAAACTATGCCATGTCATATCTCTCTCTCTCACTCTCTTTCTGTGTCCAAAGCAATATAATAATGTATGTTACAGTAAATAATAAAGAATGTGACAGCTCTGTGAAGTCTCAAATCTCCAAAACAGTGTCGCTGAAAACCGACATTCAGCAAAACTGACTTGGTGGTGGTGGTGGGGGGCAGGCGTAGGGTGCAAGAAGGCTAACCCCATGAAAAAAAATTGCTTAGATTCACTGGATATGTTTTTCAACAAAACTATTTTAGAGGTGTGGTGCTTGCAAAAATAACCATTGGCAAGTTCATATGAATTCAAGCAATGCAGGACTAAATATTCAACTAAATGCAGAAATTCAATATAAATACTTGCAATTCACTTTCATAACAAGATTTCAGCTCTAGATGAATGGTTTGTGTAGTCCAAAACCTCAAATTTTTAGAAATTTTTCATTTGCAAGTTGTTCTCAGATTCATTACAGCATATCCTGATGGCATTTTTTTTCTAATTTATCTGTGGTTAGTATCAGTGATTCTTTTGGTTTTAGTACCAGTGCTACTTTTGGTTTTAATATCAGTGCTAATTTTGGTTTGTTTTTTTCTCTTTTTACATTGCTTTTCACCCTTGTAATTCAGTAACTTACTGCTGCTTTCTGTTAGTGAATAACACTGTCTGTCCGAAAGCTGGACTGTGTCAGTGCAGTGGGGAAGTACACCAGAGCCTTAGAGATTTCACTCAGTGACAGCATACAGGTTACCTAATTTGGACAAGCAGGGCTATAGTCTGCCATCTTCCTCTGGATGCATAAACCATTATTAGGTTTTATTAGCATATACAGATAGGATCCGACTAGTGAGCTAGAGTGCCTATGGTAGCAGTAGTGCACGCACTATAGTCATCTGAGTAAAGTTTTTTATAACATTACTCCAAAATCATATTCTACCAGTATTAAACATTTAATAAACCCTACTGCATAATGTATGCTTCAGATTAGTAAACTTGCTTTTCTGTTTGTTTACATTGAAAATTTTAAGAATTTGGATAGCAGACTTTTAGGAAAATCAGGAGGATAAACTATTTGCATTTCCTTAAAAATGAAATGAGACATAGCAGCTGGTGAGAATGTTTACATGAATTTCTTTAACAAAGGATGGTAGCATATGGACAGTGTGAGTGCAAAATCAGAATTTTTGCTTACATCCTTATGAGCGCCCCTCTGTCATATCTGTGACATTGACAGAAATAAACATCCTTTGGTGGTTGGTGTATGTACCTCACTACAAGTCATCAAACAAATTCATTATTTTTGTATTAAAAATACATTTACTCAAAAAGTTTGAGTATGTATGGAACAAGCAAGCATTCTAAAGTAATAACATAAACTGGCATCAGAAGAAACAAGCTTTCTTTCTACTTTCAGAATTTCTTCAGATACAGAGTAAGAACATCTTAGCTGTCAGTATGAAGAAAATGGGGTCTTAAAATCAGTATATATTAAAACCAAATTACGGTGGTCACTTTTGTGACATCTTGCAGTTGGTACGTTGTTGTGGTTGACACTGGTAACTGGATTAGATGTCTCTTACACTTTGCAGGAGAACCAGATGGAAAGTGCACTGCTTTTAAATAATCAGCCAAAAGGCAGAGTATAAGTCAAGATCGACTGAGCACGTGCTTTTTAATAAGAATCACTGCAGTCAGCTGTAAGATGTGGCCTTGCAATTGGAGACACGTGGTTAATGATAGCATGACTGACTGACTTCAGAGGTTCCTGCAGTCAGCAAGATAACTAGATAAAGTAGGCAGCTTTTCAATAATTAGCCAAAAGGCTGGAGTATATGGCAAGACAGAATACACAATTAACAAAGAATTCACATTGAACCTCAGCACTGAAATAAATAGGACATGCTGGAGGGACAGATTCATAACCCAGAGGCTCCCTTCACTCTGGAATAAAATCCCAGTCCAGGTTAGGCAGAGTCCCTCATTGACTCTCTTCAAGAGGAATCTTGATGAGTGGATGGGAGATCATAGGTTTACCCCGGGTATCACTTCTGTGTCACTGTTAGACAGAGGCACAGTATACTAACCTCGAAAAAGGGCATAGCAAAATTAATTTAAAATGGGTGGCGAAAGCCAAACACACTCTGGCTAGGCTTATAAATGCCCTAAGGCAGATAGCCTAGTATGAACCTATGAATCTATGAAGTGTGGGTAAGGCAGGATTAACCCATAAATAGAGTGGTTTGATCATGAAGGTGAACAAATTCAGCTGTAAGCAAATCTGTACTTTCCACACCTGGACATAAGCTGTTGCTTTTCTATAATGAAATAACTATGATAAAAGCAAATGCAAAATGCTTATATGCATTTTTTTGTATTCTGAATTTGGAAACTTCATTTCCAATAACAGAACATGTACATCTGATTCTGAATCTTACTTGGAGATTTTAATGTGAAGTCTGACAGTTCCCCAAAAACATACATCACCTCTTTCATTTATATACCATGCCAGCACCTTTTTTTAAGTGTGATGACATCATACTCACTGACAAAAAGAAACTACTTTACTGTAACATAACACAACAAAATTATTTTTAAAGAAATAGTTGTTCTAACTCTGTTGGGGGAGCAAAGCTTAATCTGTTTCAGAAGGGGGGGTTTATAAGTAGATTGAATCACACATCCATGGACTGATAATACTCGTCCTTTCCTGCAGAACAAAATAAAGAGCTATGTAGATAAAATAATGCAGCTCATCTCATCCCTAGGTACGAAAGCTAGTAAACAGTTATTGAGACAAAGTCAAAGCCAAGCTGTTGAATTACATTTAAAGTATTTATTAGCAGCTCTACTTAAATATATGAGCATATTGTCTTAAAGTTTACACACATACACACACTTGCACATATACAAATTATATATGTTTTATGTATCTGTACACACACACACACACACACACACACACACACACACACACACACACACACACACACACACACACACACATCTGCTTTTTCACTTATTGGGGCTCATTTTATCTTTATTTTATTTATTTATTTTATTTTTATTTTACATTTGTTAACTGGGATGTTCCGACTGGACACAGAACCATTTTCAGTGGAGAAAAGCTCCACAGTAAGTAAATTTTACACAATATGTTAAAATACAGTATACAGAGAATTTTCAAACAATATGTTAAAATACAGTATACAGCAGACGACATAACAAGACCCATATATACAGGAAAAAATAGTTACACGTGGTTAATAACAGAATAAGTATACAAATTCAATCAGCATTAGGAGAAGACCTAGGCTGTAATATATATTACAGTAGGAATAATTTGAGGACTTATGTAATATATGGGCATAGCCACATATTCATTAAGTGTGTTCTAAGTGAGTTTTTAAAGTGAGAAGAGGTAGGGGCAGAAATCAGAGCAGGTGAGATATTATTCCAGGTTCTAGCTATGGAGTGGGACAACAGTGCCTTTCCTGCAGTATTGTTAGCCCTAGAGATACAGAGGAGGGGTTTGTCGGAAAATCGGAGAGGATGATTTGTATTATAGTGGGTGAGAAGTTGGCCTAGTGATGTTTTTTTTTTCTGGATGTGTTACCACATTGTAGGCAATGACTAATTGGTGATAGGTTAGTAGCTGGGGAAGTTCCAGCCATTGCAGTTCCCTTAGAGCCTGGTAATTGTGGGTTCTAAAGGTGGAGTTGTTTGCAAACTTGGTGATTTTATTATAACACGATTTGAGTCTGGCAAGGTCAAGTTTTCTAAGCTGGGTAAGAATTAGAGCAGCATACATTAGGGTAGACAAGAGGTGAGTTTGGGCTAGGGTAATCTGTGCTTGTTTCAAGAGGGATTTCCTGTGCCTATATAGTGTTCCCATTTTTTTATGGACTTTTTTGATAGTTTGTGAAATGTGGACGTTGAAGCAGTGGTGGCTCGTGATATAGGACTGCAGCCCCCCCCCATCTGTGAGCCACAATGGTACAATCCTACAGTCCTACAAATCCTCCATACAAAGTGAATCTGGACTGCTGCCTTACCATTCTGGATTCGGGAAGAAGGAAGAAGACTGCTGATTCCCCAGAAGTCTATGCGGTGCTAACCGTATGGACTGGAAGGGCATCAGACTGCAGAGTCAGCAGTCTTGGAACGTTGGAAAGAGCTGAGAAACCGGACGTGTGCATTTCGGTGTGAAGGAGAAAGCTGAAGCTGTTACAGATGGATTGCAGGTATGGGAGTCTCAGGATGAAGAATGTGTGTGTGTGTGTGTGTGTGTGTGTGTGTGTGTGTGTGTGTGTGTGTGTGTGTCTGTGTGTGTGTGTGTGTGTGTGTGTGTGTGTGTGTGTGTGTGTGTGTGTGTGTGTGTGTGTGTGTGTGCGTGTGTGTAATGACCAGTTGGTTTATACTGGTGGCTAGAGAGATTGCTGGTGGTGGTTAGAGTATACCTCAGGCTTGAACCCTGTACCTTGGGTGCAGGTAACAAGAGCCTGAATTCACTATCCACCACCATTTGTGAAAGTTTTGTAGATTTTGCCTCATATTTATTTCTGTTCTGTTCCTCATAAAATCTGTGGTTTCTGAGTTTTTAATTCCTTAAATAGTTGATGGTGCAGTGACAGCATTGTTGCCACACAGCTAGAGGTTCTCTAATTTGATTCTTAGCTGGGGTGCCTTTTGTGTGGATTCTGCATGTCCTCCCTGTGTTTGTGTGGGTTTGCTCTGATGTCCTCCCATGTTACAAAGACATGTGTCTGCAATATTTCTCCCTGGGCCTCTGCTGAAAATTGGCTTTTGTTCTAAATCAGACTTTTCTGGTTAACAAATGTTAAAATTGACAGGCATTTGAATTTCAGACTTCATATTCTTCAGAAAGTACATAGTAACACACAGCCTTTTATTCTAGCAATTTTCTAAGATTATTAGATAAATATTTGAAATTTGTCCCTATTTTTGGGACTGTATTCCCCCATTATTGGCTTTGTCCAGATTTTTTGTGCTAAGGTTGAGAGCTATGGTTAGAACTGAATTCACTGAATATGTTTGAGGGCTGTATTCCCCCATTACTGGCTTCGTTCAGGTTTTTGTGCTAAGGTTGAGAGCTATAGTGAGAACTGAATTCATTAAATGGTAGCCATTTAAGTTTCAGTCTTCCTCTCTTTCACAAAACAGCTGATGTGGCATAGTGGTATGTTGCTTTGACTGCTTTGCACAGGGTCCTGGGTTCAAGACATGGCAGTGAAATGCATGGTGGTAATACAGCATTTTATTCTAGCGACTTTCCAAGATTATACAAGCAATGTTTAAAATGTGTCCATAACTTTTGTCCCTCCTCAATACATTTTGGCTTTTTCCAGATTTCTTGTGCTGCAAAGTTGAGAGATAAAGCTGAGTGTCAAGTAGATTTTATAAGGAGCTGAGAGGTGCAGGGGAACAAAAGTTTAGTGCTGCTTATGCTGAGACCGCTTGCATTGTTAATAGCACAACATGTAGTGTTCTTGCTTTTGATGCAAAAGGCTGTAGGTTCTACTCCCACAATAGGTAGATGCATTACTGATACTGTACTGTGTTGTAAAGGGGGTGAATGCTGCAGTCCTTTTTGGTGAATATACCTAGTAACTATGAACCTATCAGTTTGCCATCCATTCCCTATTGCAATATTACTAGCTTATCATTTTTTTAATGTAATATAGGCAATTTATTCCTCAAGGGCAACAGGCACTTTATTTGTAGATGAAACAATGAAATATAAAGTTGTTTGCTAGCAGCAACATCTTCATTAGTTACAGATCTTTTTAATGTGGAATTATTTAGATGACTTTTACTTCTGCAGAGATTGTGTGTATTTACTGATACTGGTGGATTGTAGAAGTTTGAGTAGACTTTTATGATGGAAATCTTCTCAGTTGGGCAGTATTATCATTATTGGTGCATGCATTTTGTTTCATTGTTTACTGGAACAATGTTCAAAACAATAAATTTAAAACACCCTCTAACAACTGTAATGTATTATATGAGGAATATAATTTAATGCAATCAGGAAGGTGCATTACAGAACATATGTATGTATTGTGTACAAGGGGCCTATCATTTGAAAATAGCCCAAAGTTAATCTTTATCTGCCACTAGCCAAATGTATTTTCTTTGAATGTGGGTTTCAATGCTGTTTCAATGAATGTGAGTTTCAAGGGCAGAGGAGTTTTAATGCTAAGTCTGTTTTCATTGTAAGACTGCATTGCTTTGTTTAGCAGATGTCTTAGTGTTTGTGCTGTAAAATGCAAAATAAAACTTTCAAATGAGCAGCAAAGAAAAATATGGTAGCAGGTGTACGAAGTATAGCTCCAGACCACATAAAATAAACCTAGAACTTTAATATTTGGTAAGCGCTTTCACCACTGTCCATAGCTTCTTCAGACCATATACAAATATAAAAACATACACAAAGAGGTTTTTAAAGCTGTCCCTGTATACCTCATTAACCTGAAAGACCACACACAGACTAAGCTTATGGAGACGCTGTAAAGCACTGAGAATCCTCTGATAGTAAAGTCGGCTTCGAAAGAAGGGACCCTGCAAGAGGAAGGTACTAATATTGATCATTATAAACCAAGACAGTTGGTTAATAGTATAGAAAATGATGCATTTAAGCTTAAAAAGTTACAGCTACAAAGGTTTCATTTTGAAGCATGTCTTCAGTTCAAAGTAATTCCTAGGGGTTACGAATATTGAAAATGCTTACCTATGGGCCCCAGTATCCAGAACTGCTAAATAAATGGCAAAAGATAAATTTAGAAGCAAGCTGCAGCTATTTAAAATTAATGAATGAGTTTTTTTAGACCACAGGAAAAAACTCTTGCTACCAATATTATGCAAAAATAAGAGACATTGTATGAACAGTTTCCTGAAATTGTTGTTGATAAAGCCATGAGTACAATCACTGACAATGTTAGTGTATATGAACAGAAAACTATACAACAGAAACATAAAACACTAGAAAGGGATACTGCAAATTTTAAACAAAGCCATGTCTTTTCTTGGCCTAGGCCATAAAGACCAGTAATAATGACAGCTAATTCTAGTGGGATGAGAGCATCTAATGAAAGGAGACATGAAGTAGAAATAGATCCCAGTCATAATTATGTGGAGCAAGATGCAGTTAGAGCAACAACGAATAATTCTGTGATTCTTAAGCCAAATGAAGTACAACATTGTGTATCTGAGGGGCTATTAACTCAAACAACAATGAACCCTACAAATCTAGCTTGTGAAATAATCAATTTGGATAATGCTATTTCACAAGCCGAGAATGAAATACCACCAGGGCCTACCAGTAGTCAGAAGAAAAGAGAGCGTACAAAGTACAACACAAACCTTCCCATTTTTCCCCTACCTATACGCCAAGAGAGAGGAAGACAACCATACAGGTCCAACAGCAGAGGCAGGATGAAAAGGAAGGAGTAGCCAGAGATGATGGAATACCCCACATTGAAGAAAATGTGGAACCAGATTTAAAACGGAACATTGTATGGAATACATCGAGACAACGTCTAACAAAAGATGAAACTTTAGTGCTACAAAAAGGTCTATCATTTATTCCAGGTCTATATCAGAACATCGAAGTTTAAAAACTTTGAATGTTCTAATATCGACCCATTTTGAGTGAACGCTAAAAATAGCAAAGCTGCAGAACACTGAATTCTTTCCTAGGGAAAAATTCAGTTGACCGGTTCTGTGGCTTCGTTATTTTCAGCACTGTGGTGGAAATTTACTGGTCGGGTTCAGGTAAGTGTGCTATTGTGTGGTCATTAGGATTAGGGTGCGGGTTTGGTGAGTTCAGGTTAGGGCGCGGGTTAGGGTTAGAGCAGGGGTTAGGTGAATTAGGGTTAGGGGCGGGTTAAGTGAGTTAGGGTTAGGGTGTGGGTTAGGTGAATGTGCGATAGTGATTCATAGGTTCATAGGTTTGTACTAGGCTATCTGCCCTAGGGCATTTATAAGCCTAGCCACAGTGTGTGTGGCTTTCACCACCCCTTAGGATGAGAATACTATGCCCATTTAGGGTTTAGTTTAGTGTACCTCTGTCTAGTAGTGACACAGAGATGACCCCCGGGGTAAACCTACGATCTCCCATCCACTCGTCAAGATTTATCTTGAATAGAGTCAGCGAGGGGCTCTGCCTGACATGGACAGGGATTCTGTTCCAGAGTGTAGGGAGCCTCTGGGTCATGAATCTGTCCCTCCAGCACATCCTATTTATTTCTGTGTTGAGGTTTAAGTCCCTTGCTCTCGTGGCTCTGATGGATTTGGATTTTCTGAGGTGGAGCATGTCCATTAATTCCGGATTGGACATGGCCTTGTACGTCAGGCACAGATCACCTCTGAGTAGGTGGTATGTGACTGAATGGAGCTGGAGTTTTTTCAGTCGGGCAGCATACGACATATGTTTAAGACCCTTTATCCTCTTGGTGAGGAACTTTTGGGGTCTTTCCAACTGCTGCAGGTGTCGGGTAAGATACATCCCAAGTGGGGCATTGTACTCAATCATTGGCCTGATAAGAGAAGAGTACAGCGGCACAATGACCTCTCTTGATCTAGATGTGAAACCCTTCATGATAAGGTGGGCAATATAGAAGGTCTTCCTAACCACTTTGGCAATGTGAGTGTCAAATGAAGGTTACTGTCAACCTGGGTCCCTAGGTCCCTGATTACCTCTTCCGTACTTAATGGATTACCACCTATGTGGTAATTTGTGGGTACCTTGTTTTTCCCAAAGGGTATGACTATACATTTTTTGGCGATGGACCTTAGGGTTAGGGTTTGGGTTAAGGTAAGTGGATAGATTGTTGTGTATGTACAGTTTAGTGTAGAGTTAGTTGTAGGATTATAAGTGTATGTGTGTGGATTGATGTTTTTTAGGTGTGCTTGTGTTGTGTGTATGTGTTTCAGAATAGCAAATTTTTTCCCAATGAAATAATTTGCTGTTTTGAATGTTCGATATTATGTGGTTTAGATATTTCAGGTTTGATGAAATAGCTTTCACTATTTTCATCTTTCGATAGCGTGATATAACCGCTTTATTCCAGCTCAGGCAGCCATCATTCCGGGCACTATAATTGATCTAAAAATGTTTTTAAGAAATGTTATGTTAAAACTGAACTTTCCTAATGAAATGAAGCCAGGAGTAACAACCTTTAGGAAACCTAGTAGTTATATGCCACCCAACCATCCTATTCTAGATGCATTTGGCAGGATGTGTGAGGATGAGCTGTATAATACATTAAATATACATTCCAAGAATGACAAATATAAGAATTTGAGTTGGAAGGAGAAGAAGGCTCTATCAGGACTGATAGAAAATACACATATCATAGTTAGACCTGCAGACAAAGGGGTTATGACTGTTATCATGGATAGAGAATACTATTATAGTTCATTACATAACATACTTGCTGATGACAAAGTGCATAAGCCTGTTACTATCGATTATATTCAAGATAGGTATAGAGTTATTAGGATTATTATTAATGATTTTATGATCAATTATGGTATCTCAATGGAACTGGTCCAGTTCCTGATAGTTGAACACCCAGTTATACCCTCATTTCAAGAGCAACCTAAGATACATAAGGACCCTCAGTTTCCACCTTTTAGACCTATAGTTGCAGGCCGAGGTTGGATCACTGAACCATTTTCCATTTTCATAGAAAAGAAAATTAGACCTATCTTGGATAAATCTCAAGTAGTGTTAAAATATTCCAAGCACTTCCTAGAGAGCTTATATACATATAGTGAAACGTCAACTATGATTGGGGAACATTATTTAGTCACCCTCGATGTAACCTCCCTTTTTACATCAATACCGAATGGTGACAGTGTTGAATATTTACATAGATTTCTTCACCATAACAGTGACTATGGAGGACAGCTTATAGATATGTATGTGTATGGAAGTTGTGCTGGAAAATAATATATTTGTTTTTGAGAGTAAATACTGCTTACAGTGCGGAGGTGTAGCTATGGGAACATGCTGTGCTAACAGCTATGCCAACGCAGTCATGGCTCAATGGGAAGTGGAACAGTTGTTCTCCCTAGAAATGTATAAGAATCATGTGAAGTTTTACCACAGATTTGTGGATGATATTTTTCTTGTGTGGGACAGTACTCTTCCAGCACTGAAGAAATTTGTCAGTGATCCAGAAGTCACTACTAGCTTCCTGAAGTTTACAATGAATCATTCACTTGAAGGGTTGCCATTTTTGGACATATTTGTAATGGAAGTAAATTAAGGTGTGTTTGACACCAAGGTCTACTGAAAAGAGTGCTATTGCAACACATTATTGTATAGGACAAGCATGCACCCTAGATAAACTTTTTCAAATATAGTTAAATGACAAGGAATGAGGGTTTCACTTTTGAGCAACCAGGAACCCACATTCGAAGAAGGATTGCTAACCCTGGAGAACAGTTTATATGATAGAGGCTATAAAAACAAGGAAGTGATTGATAAGTTGGGAGAAGTAAAGACACTGAGGGGAGGAAGAGCAAAGCCATATTTTTCAAATAAGATAGATCAAGCACTAAATAGAACTGATAGAATATCTAGGAACAATGTGGTTAATGTCTCTATATCATATACAAATGATGTGAGGAAAGTAAGAGATGCCTTTAATAAACACTGGCCGCTTCTTATGACAGATAGAAGAATTAGGGAAGTCTTTGTAGAGTATCCTAGTTTTATGTTTAAAAACAGGAAAAATCTTAAACACATGTTATGCTACACCAGGAATCTATCTGATAGTAATCTAAATACATGGAAAGGTACCAGAGCATGTACCAGTTGTAGCATGTGTCCATTTGTTAAAAATACAGATGAGTTTGTCCACCCGGTAACTGGTAATAAATATAGTTGAATGAAACAGTCACCTGTAGCAGTATGACTATTATTTATGCAGCACAATGTGACTGCGGCTTACACTTTTATGTAGGCAAAACAAACAGGATGTTCAGAGAACGTATAAAGGAACATATTAGTAGCATAAGGAATAGGGACTCTGTATGTGCCCTGTCTAAATACATAGAGAGAAGTGGTATATACCATGATTTTAAATTTATAGCATTAGAAGAAGTTATTATTGGGCAAAGGCTGGGTAATATTAAGAATCTAACAGAAAGAAGTGAGCTCAGATGGATACTCAAACTTAGAGCAAATAAGGAGAAGGGGCTGAATGGTAAAGTATCCATTAAAAGTGATTTAAGCGCATGAGGGATACCTAGAAAATAGTGATACATATTATATTCAATAGGAAATAATCCCACTTAGTAAGAACACTGTTTTTTTATACAAACTGGTGACATATATGTTTGCACCAAATTGCCTATATATATGTATTGAACTATTATTATCCATAGAATATATATTTTATGGTTTGAATGGGTTGCCCAGAGGTATAGAGTTAAAGTTATGTCTATTATATGTGTTTAATGTTGAGCCTTGATGTATCCATATAATGTGTTGAGTGTTTATAGTATATATACTTGACTGACATATGAAAGACAGAAATGCAACAGTATGATTTGTTTCTATGGGGAAAAGCATAAATGTTCCTTGTTTAAAACTGCTTACATATATGAATTTGTGACTTGGCTTATTCTAAATCATTTAGCAATGATATATATTTTATAATACTTGGTAGTCTATTGTAATTAAATGAAGAAAGTGGGAAGAAGTAAAACGGAGCAGCTGTCGAGTGTGATGATGTCATTGCGCATGCGCAGAGGCGCTGCAATGACGACGAACACACTTTTTTCATTTCTAATATTTCTAACTTTTGGAAATGGAATATAACACAACAAGGGTTTAATATAAGTATATCTTAAGTGGAACACACTCGCTGGACAAGTTTAACAGTTGACGATGTGATGGGAAGAATTTGAGTTTTAAAATGGAGTTTGAACATATGGCATGGGTAACTTGCTTACATTTTAAGCTGCAGCTTTATTTACACTGTTAGAAGTAGTAGGAATGTATAGAAGGCTAGACCTAGATTTGTTATTGTAATAATTTTTAAGTAACAGCATATATCTGAAACAAAGCAGATAACATAGCGCAATATAATTCTCAATATTGTCCTCAAAATCAGAAGTAATAAATTATAATATATTGGGTATCTTTTCTTTTATGCACTGTGGTCTTTTCATGGGCTGAATTCGAAGTAGTACACCCTTTGAGATTAGGTCCATTTACAGACAATTGGTTAGGGGTTACGGTGACCCAATACACATATGCTTCTGGTATAGTCATGTCATGGCTACTTTTTCAACTCTAAATTAGTTATTGACATTATTTCCATGTAATAGTTTGGCTGATAACTGTCTAAAAATGGTTAGTTTTAGCCCACTTGATGTTTGTACAGTAATTATTCTTAGGCATTCATGTAAGGGATCAATTTCATGTGTATATTTTTAACATATCAGGTTATTATTTGTAAACTCAATTGACATATAGCAGTGTATTGTTCATTTTAATCTGACTATTTTTAAATTATTGTATAGCTTTAATTGTAAAATAATTACCTGATTGATTAATTTGTTTATTTTTATTCTTAACGATCAATTGGATGGCCTATCTTGTGGTATAAATATAGGGGACGGCCACACAGTATACTACAACTTGATAAAGCCTGGGATGCGCCAGGCGAAACGCTCGTTGTTGTTTGCAATTTTCTGTGGATTATTAAAAGCAATCTTGGATTTTTAAGGACTGATTTTTTGCTTCTGGACACAGTATTTTTTGGTAATTACACCTTGTTCATCTAACAATTATCGGAGGATTACTGGTATTCCACTCTCACAGAAGCTGGTTTTCGGAGTGGTAACAGGGTTCAGTGTTCCGGTCCTCTGAGGTCTTTTTTTGGCAATATAATTCTAGCAAAGAATATATAATGATCAGAGACTTTCAGTTTCATTTTTGTTTAAATAATGATGATTAGCATAATATATAACATTTGACATGCTGCTGATAGAAGCAATGTTCTGAAATGTTTCCAAATATTAAATGCTTGTAGATGCCTATGAATGCTTTGACTGCTGAAATAGACTTTTAATGTGCTATAAGAATTGTATTTTAAAAGTAATAGTATGCAATGTAGATGAAGGTACTGATGCTTTTAAAAGAGGGTGTATCTATAGTAGCTTGATTGACTGGGAGTGGTCTTTCAGGTTAATGAGGTATACAGGGACAGCTTTAAAAACCTCTTTGTGTATGTTTTTATATTTGTATATGGTCTGAAGAAGACATGGACAGTGGTGAAAGCGCTTACCGAATATTACATTTCTTGGCTTATTTTATGCGGTCTGGAGCTATACTTTGTACAACTGCTAAAATATTTTTTCTTTGCTGCTACCTTTACTTGTTTGGTGGAACAGTTTATGTTTACCAGCTGGTTGTTTGCCTGTTTCTTAAAACTTTCAAATGAAATCCAAATCATCATAGAAGTAAAGCAGTATGCACATTCGGGTTTATGGTAAACGGGGTGAAATAGCCACGTAATGGTTCATTGGAATGGCTGCAGGGGGTGGCTCCATTCGACCATGATTTTGTGAGGGAGAAGGGCAGCAAACTCAGACAGCTCCAGCTGAACTATACCTCTCAACTGTCTAGATTTTCACAGAATGGATAGATTTTTGCTTCTTATTTTTGGTTTGTTCCTCATAAAATTTATAATTTTCTAGCAAATCATTTAGGAATTAAGTCACTAAATGACAGACACTGAGTTTCAGATTTCATAACCTTCATAAAAATGCATGCTAAAGCAAGATCTGTTATTCTATAAACTGTCTCAGTTTATACAAGAGCAATTTTTAGTACTGTTTATATGTTCCCTCAGATTTCCTGCATTAGCAGATTGAGAGGTACGTGCAAATAAATTGCTTTATAGAATTAGGCATATCCAAACCCCTCAACTGTCTCCGATTTTGGCTCAAAATCTTCCTCTTCCTCTAATAATCCCTCCACAAAAAGGCAATTTTGGAAGAAAACGTGGAGGGTTTACAATTAATAAATATCTGTAATAATCAGAGTTATAGATTACTTTTATTTCAGAAATGCATGTAGATTATTTTATTTTGTCCCTTCTTTAACAGGTTCCCAGCTGTATTGTGTGGCTATTTTATATTTTTGCATCACAATTTTGGTCCATTTTTCATAAAATTGTGTTTTTTGGCAAATTAGTGGCAAATCATTAAAGACTGAAGTTAGAAAATAATGAGACACATTTGAGTTTCAGATTTCATACCCTTCAGAAAATTCATACTAATGCAAGAGCTACTATTTTATTATCTTTCTAAGTTTATAAGAGCAATATTTAAAAATTGGCCTTATTTTTGGGCCTTTGTCCCACTTCTATGTATGGCTTTGTCCAGATTTCTTGCTATGAGGTTGATAGGTATCACAAATGTGTCAGGGCCATCACAGTCAGCCAGAGACATTTCAAATTGTGACATATTTGTTGCACCCCACTCCCCCATGTAGTGACGCTGGATGTGTCCAAGCAAGTCAAGGAGCAGTTATGCAGTGTAAATGTGCAGAGTATCCCCCATCCAAGATAGGCACAAGTACTACAGTGGCTTTTCATCTGTCCTTGATTTTGCAGAATGTTCTGGTTTCTGTCATATTTTTATACTGTTGATTTATGCTTATTATTATTCAGAAAGTGCCTGTTGCTCTATGTTTAAGTAGCAATGCTTTATTGACCATCAGGTAAGCTTGTCTGAGATTGTAAGATGCGAGTAAGCTTTAATAAGCATACTGTTAAGGAATTGCCAACATTGAAAGCCTTTCTGTTGTTGCCATGCAGAGAATACATACATAACTAGATAACGTATAAGCCTTGGGTATTGAAATGCATATGACAGTATTTGTAATAAAGGACAGGATTACATTATTTTAAGAAACTCATTACATTTGTTGGAGACTTGAAATCATCTTTGCAGGCTTTACCTGTAAACTAAACAGAATGCCAATCTATCATGTGTGGTCCATAACCTGTGCAGTAATCCTTTCAGCAATGTATCTTAAGCTTGTTTCTTGTTTGCTTTTCATTTTTTGCTTTGATCATGTTTTCCACATGAAACAAGAAGATAGTTGTCAGGCAGCAGGTCTTTTTTGGATAAGAAACATTTTTATAAGTGGAGGTATCACATAGATTGCTAGTTTCAGCATGTTACTTGGTACTTTAATAAAGCTGAATATAAATTATAATTAGAACTGCAGTGCAAGGAGAAGTGCTTTGAGTTGAGTGCTGCTTGTTTTTCTTATACTTGATTTTGAATGGCATTCCAGTAATGTATTTTAAAAGTAATTTATTTGTTCATGCCTCACAACCTTTTTGTTTCCATCTGATATTAAGTAAGCTGTCATGCAGCCAATGCATTGAAATATTTTTTTTCTTCTACACTTCATTTTGTCTTGATTGGACTCTTGTAATGATGGGTTGGCACCCAGGGCAGCATATTTAATTAAAGTTACAGTTTTTGTGGTTTTGAGCATAGCTCCTCCTCTTTCTAGTTGGCCGCACCCCTTCCCATTGACCCCACCCATTCAGCTGTCTCCTGCAGCCCTCCTTTGATTTGAAGTCACCAGCCATCACTGCATTGAAGTGTAGATTTTTTATCAATTTCAACACCTAGGAGTTTGGTATGGTCAGAGGGAGTGATAATAGTGCCATTTATGGAGGAGATAGTGAAGGATAGAGGGGTATAAATCATTTTGTTGGGGGTGAAAAGTAGTAATTTGGTTTTATTAGGGTTTAGGATAAGTTGGATCTGAGTGATCCATCTTTCCACAGAGCTAAAGGGATTCCTGGCTGCGTTATTGTAGGGTGGGAAGTGATAGAGCTGAACAGATAAGAGTTGAATCATCAGCGAATTGTATAAGTGAAGCATGCTGTGTGGTGGTATGGAGATTATTGGTAAATATGGAGAAAAGAAGTGGGCCTAATATGGACCTTGTGGTACACCTATGGTGGTTGGAAGTAAGGGGGATAGTACACTTTGCCATTGGACAGATTGTTGCCTATTTGACAACTTTTAAACCAGGCTATAGAAGAAGGGGCAAAGTATAGGGATGTTAGGGCGTCTAGTAGTAAGGAATGCAGAACCATGACAAATGCTTTGGAGAGGTCTAGAAATATTGCAGACACAAAGTTATAATTATTTCTATGTTGGTTGATCAGATTGGTGAAAGAGAGAAGAGTGATGGCTGTGCTATGGTGTTGTCAGAAGCCATGCTGTGTGGGGGAGAGGAGATGGTGTGAGTTTGGGAACTGTGTTACCTGAGAATGTACACATTTCAATAATATTTTAGATAAGGGTGATAGAATGGCAATGGGGGGTTAATTTGAGTATTCATAAGAGTTTCTGCCTTTATGTATTGGAATAATGTATGATACCTTCCATAGCTGTGGGACATATGCTTCTTGTATGGAGTGATTAATAACAATAGAAATAGGATAGGATAAGGATTCAGCAGCTATTTTTAGGAAGTTGGCTGGTAGATTGTCAGTGGCAAGGGTGGTAGGTTTCAGTTTTAGGAAGTGTTTTTTAATTGTTGGGTTGGGAATGGGTGAGAGCGTAAAGGATGGGATGTTGTCAGGGCATTTGGTTGGGTTATATATAGGGCTATTTTTGGATAGTTGGGAGGACAGTGTTAAGATGGATTCTGTGAAGTGGTGATTGAATTGGGAAGCAATGTCCTTGTTGTCATTCATGGAGTTAGGAGTGAGAGTGGTAGTTTTGCCTGGTTTTAGGAGAGCATTAATGGCATGCCAAAACTTTTGAGGATCTTTTGAATGTTTGTTTTGGATATTGAGGAAGTAATTTTGTCTATCGAATTTAGTTTGTCTCTTGGCCTGATTTCTAAATTGTAGATAACTTTTTTTTTGGCTAAGCTAGTATTGTATTTCTTCCAAATTCTCCAAGCCTTATCCCTTGACTTTAGAAGGGCTCTAGTTTCCTTAGTTAGCCATGGTGCATAGTTTGACTTGGCTCTTAATTTCCTAATTGGTGTGAGTCTATCAAGGATATTGATGAGAATATTGTTGAAATAGTCAATGGCTTGGTCTAGATTTAGGGTTTGTAGTAGTTTCCAGTTACTATATTTTAGAATACTTTTTCGTTCTTGTATATTTAGTTTACGATCATCTCTGACTTGTCTAAAAACAATGGCTATGTTGGTACGTTTCTACAGGAGGAAGGTGAGGAGATGGTCACTAAGACCATCAGGAAGGCATCCTGTCTGATAGTTTTGTTTGGGGCAGTTAACTAGTGTCCAATCTAGAATAGACTGTTTGTGTTTTTTTTTTTTTGTTGATTCTTGTGGGTTCTTGAATAAGTTGGGTAAAACTGTAAAGATTAATATGGTTAGTGGGGTTGTTAGAGGTACAGGCTGACCAATCAGTGTTCAGGTCACCTAGTAAGATGTTTTTTTGGGGGAGATTATCTGTGGCCCATTGTAACATTTCTTCAATGATGGGAGAGTAATTACCTTGGGGAATATAACAGCAGAGAATGATGATAGTTTTTGTGTCATTTATGCTTAGGGTTGAACCTAATGATTTGGCATTTTGAAATTTAGGTATGGGGGTTTGTAAAGGTTTGATGTTGATTGTATTTTTGTAGAGGATAGCAACTCCACCTCCCTTTTTGCCCACTCTATCCAGTCTTAGGATATTATATCCTGATGGGAGAATTTCTTCATTTTGAGTACTAGGTTTTAGCCAAGTCTCAGTAATGTTTAGTATGTCAGGGGAGTAGTGAGCTATAAATGCATGTAAGTCAGAAAGTTTGTTAGAAATACTTCTGATGTTGACATTCAGAATCAATAGGTCAGAGATTTGCCTAGAAGAGAGTAGAGAGATTTGTGGTCCAGTGTTTGGGCGTATGTCTCCCAGATATAAGTAGATTATTAGTGATAAACAGTATGTGTTTGTGTGCACTATGTCTATGTTGGATAAATGATGTTTTTCTATTGTAAGATGGTATTATGTGAGACTTATGAATGTGTAGGATTAAGCTGTCTTTAAATAATGTAGAAGAGATAGGAAAGAAAATATCTGAGTGTATATTTGTTTGAGAAAGTGTTATGTGGAATGATGTGTTTTCTAGAGATGTGTTTGTATATAATGATGTGATGCTTGTTAGGTATGTAAGGGTTAGGAAGAGAAATCCTAGGATTAATGGTATTTTATGAGGGAGTAGTGGTTGGGTCTTAATGGTTTTGGGGTTCAAGTATGGGTGTGAGTGTGAATGCATGGCAAGTAGATACTATATACCTTTTAAGGTAGACATTTGATAGGGGGTGCGTATGAGAGGTCGTTGATTGGAGGAGGGTGTGGTCAGGTGATCTGGGGTTAGAATAAATGTAGAGGTAGTGGGGTGTGTGGGAAATGAGGGGAGGGTAGGGGACCGGAGTGAGACGAGTGTAGCGAGGCGAATGGAGCAGGGCTACACCAGTCCTTGAGACTGCAGAACCTATCTGTAGGGCTGGTCAGGACAGAACAGTGAAAGGAAGATACCTCTGTAATTAAGCAGGAGTGGGAGGGAGTTGTGCAGGTTCAAGGTGGGGGAGGTGGGTAGACACAAAGTAATACAAGGTTGTGAGTCAGAAAAACTAGACTAGGCCAGCTGCTATAAAGAAATCAGGAAACCAAACTAAGTCAATTACAGGTCAGTGTAGTGCAGTATCTTCCTAATAACTATAAATCTTATGCTACTAATCTAGTACAGTGTGGTGAAAAGGACCACCACTTCTACAGGGGGAAAAACAATTGAAGTATGGGCTGCAGGTACATAGGTAAACTTTTCCCAAGAGAAAGTAGTTAAGTAATTGACTTGGAGCACAAGAGGAAGAGAAAAATGAGGGGAGGGCAGTAGTGTGCACATGTACAGTGAAAGGGGAAAAAGACTTCAGTTTAGAGGGCAGATTAAATACAACTCCAACATACACTAGTGTAGCTGAAAGCATATTCATCACATTTGATGTAAAGAGGTTGCAGTCCAATTTAACTGTGTCTTGTATAATTATTCTATTTTCAGTTAGGTGGATGGCATATTTTATCTAAAAATTAGTGAAAGAAGATATGATACTTGTTCTGGACTTAAAATAAAAATATATATATATGTTTTCATTTTTTTGCAATGAGACACTTGAGGAATGTGTATTAGTCAGACACATTTAACATGTAGTCAATGGCTAAATGCAGATTCATGTCAAAGCATTTAAGGATGAACTACTGAATCCCAAACTAATGAAACTATCACATCAATATAAATAGAAGATAATGGATGGAAGAATGCCAGTATCATTGAAACATCACAAAATCAGACATACATATATACATACATACATTTATTAAAAAAAAAAACAATGCTTTTACCCTGCACTTCTCCAGGTGTGAGGCCTCTCATACTCCTATAATAATCTCCTGGCTATACAGGTGAGGAAAAGGCCACCAACATTGAAAATGGCTCCTGTTCCTCAACTGTGCTATATAACAAAGTTAAATTGGTCTGCAATCTCTTTACATTAAACGTGTTGAATGTCAGGTGTCACAACACCGACAGTCAAAACATTAAAATTGAAAATGCTGCAGTATTTTAGAGAATGGAGGTCAACTGTAGGAGACCATGGTACAGTAGGGATCAAGAATTCACCTTTACACTGCTATAGTGTGATTTAAGAGTTGGAATATATAATTAGCAGAGGGTATTGGGGTGCAGAGGGGGCTTGTCCCCTGGAAAAAAAAAGCTGTTTTTTTGTCCATTATTGATGTCTTGTCTGTCAGCGCTGTGGCACTTGACATTCAAACCATTTGACGCAAATAGATGAATCCCTCTAAACACCAAAACTTCTACACTGACCCATAAAAAGATGGAACAGATCAATCAAATGCTATGCCTTTAGTAAAACTACTGAACAAAGAGATAATCACTAAAAATTTACTTCAATGTAACTGATCTGTCCTAACAAAATTCAATAATAGTGCCTATGACAAAACAGTACACTTCTGCCTGAAACACTTATCAGCTGTCCTTGTGTCTTATTACACCGCTGACTATGTATAGCATAATATGTCTTTATTAGTTTATCCTTTGTTGACTAGGCTAGTGATCTCTTTTCAGGTGAGACCTGAGATGGTACTTATATTACTAGGGGAAAATTAGACGGCTCACCAGATAACTTCTCCTACTCTTTTTGATAGGTCTTGTGGGATCTTTTACATCCACCTGAGCTATCACCAACTCAGGCAGATAGAGCCTCAGTTTAATGTCTCACCTGAAGGATGGCACATTCAGGAGTGCAGCACTCCCCTTATGCTGCACAGCATGCATTGTCAATATTGGAAAATAATTAATGCATCTGGGGTGTGAATAGAAGCCACAGCCTTCTGATCTTCCAGTCTCAAAGGCAAGTGTGCAACCTGTTGCTCTACTGATGCTGACTTATGTGTATGATACATAACTTTTCAATTCATGTCTTAGTTCCTGCTTACAAAATAGATAAAGGAAATGGCCTGTACATCAGGTGTGTCCAATGCAAAAGTTAAAAATGCACCAACTGATCCACTGACTATTGCCATGTGTCACCTGATATCAGTCTATTCACAGAACTGATCATCTGTCAAAAACACAACTGTTACTTTTTATGCAAGTGGTAAGTCATTTGGAGAATGTGTGCCCCATGCATCTGATGCATGGCCAACAGCTAAAGGCACTCAGTCATGGGTATTATGTCTTATTATGCCTCTGACAATGTGCTAGGTATGCCTAATGCACAGCCTCATGTGTCTCATTGCATGCTTACTGCAGTAGGTAGTGTTAGGAAGGAGAATTTCTTCAGCTGAAAGGTTTGTTTTAAATAAAGTCACGCTAATCACTTGTTATGGGATTCTGCATTTAGTACATCTAGCAGACTGATGTGATCTTGTGACTGAACACAGAGTTTTAACTTTGATGACTGACTTGAGAGTTTCTGCATTAAGGATGGAATCTAGATAAAGCATGTGTTTTTTAAATAATTAACCATGAGGTAGGAATATAGGATAAGAAATTCTAGGAAGGTGATTCTTTATAAGAATAGCTGCAGTCCACAATGTTAGAAAAAAGAAGATCCTACAATTAACAAGTTCCTTTAAATAAAATTACTGAGATTATTATTTTTTTTTGAAACCATGCATTCAGCTGGTTGCTGTAGTTTATGTTTACATGTTGATATTTTATAATGTTATAAGCTCCATGGCACATCTGATAACTGCATAACACTATAGTAGAAATAACTAGATAGGTAGGGGTTCTAATCTCAGTACAGGCAACTGTGTGTGTTTGGGTGAAGATCATATCCTGTTTGGCTGATGCCATTTCTGATATGTAAAGCTATGGAATGCATCATTATGGACCTAATAAACAAGGATATAAGGAATCACCAAACTCTTGATCCCACATAGTTTGGTTTTGAGAAGAGTAGATCATGCTTGCTCAACTTGGCCAACTTCTTTGAGTCAGTCACCAGAGCTGTGGATGAAAGCAAGGTGGTTCATACAGCCTACCTTGATTTGGTTAATGCCTTTGATACCATTCCCCACTCAGGAATCATAGAAAAACTCACTAAGCTAGGCATTAACCCCAATATCACTAGGTGGGTTGTAAACTGGATCACAGAAAGACCCCACAGTGTGAAAGTAGTTGACTCCAAGTCAAACTGCCGACTAGTTATGAGTGGAGTCCCACAGGGATTGATCCTGGGGCCTCTCCTGTTTGGTATCTATTTCTCTGAAGTCCAGGTCAACATGAAGGGACTCTGGCTAACAAAGTTCACAAACAATTGCAAGTTGGGAGCTATTATTAACTCCCCAAGTGGTGTTGACATCCTACAGAATGGCCTCACTGAGACCAACAACTGTTGTCAGAACCATGGCCTTAAGCTCAATGTTAAAAAATGTGTAGTCACCCCTTTGGAAAAAACCTGGTTCCCATGAATTACCACATTGATGGTAGTCTACTGAACACAGAAGGCATTATAAGAGATCTGGGAACACAGATTGACAGCAACCTCTCTTTTGATCACCACATTGCCACTGTGGTCAGAAAGTCCTTCTATGTGGCACATCTCATTACTAAGGGTTTTGCATCCAGGAAGAAAGAGGTCATTGTCTTTCTCTACTCTTCCCTCATTAGGCCAGTCATTGAGTACAATGACCCATTTGGCATGTACCTTACTAGACACCTGCAACAACTGGAGAGGTCACAAAAATACCTCGTAAAGAGGATCCTAGGCCTTAAACACTTGTCCTATATGGACAGACTCAAAAAACTCCAACTATTCTCTGTCTCATATCGCATACTTAGAGGCAATCTCTGCTTGACTTACAAAGCCATGTCTGACCGAGCTCTGTTAGAAATGCTACATCTAAAGAAATCCCAATCCCTCTTAACCACACGCTCCAGAGACCTCAACCTCATTACCACAATCAACAGAACATCCTGGAGGGACAGGTTCATAACCCAGAGACTGCGCAAGCCATGGAATAGACTTCCCATACATGTCAAACAGAACACCTCACTAACCCTCTTCAAGAGAAATCTTGATGAGTGGATGGGAAATAGAAAATTCACTCCAGGGATAACTCCAGTGGCTCTACTCAATAGAGGCACTGGGATCTAAGGATGGGTGGCACAATGCCTGGGTAATCCTATGGCTAGGCTTGTAAAGGTCCCAGGGCCATTAGCCTAGTACACACCTATGAACACCTATGAACCTATACCTTTCAGTACACAGTACACTATAGTCTCTAGTCATAGCTACTTCCATAACTAAAACTGCATTTTATTCCCCCATCCTTTGGGCTTCGTCCAGTGGCTATCCTTCCTTCTCTCCATTGACACCTTTGTTCCTCATTCAGGGAATAAGCTAAGTATCTCCAGCCTAGCTGAGAGTCTTGTAGACCTTTCATTCCATGGTTGGAGGGTATCATTTGTCCATTTGTTCCCTTGAATGGCAACAGTTGGATAAAAGGGAGTAGGCCAATCTACTGGACCTAACAGACTCCTCTCCTAATTTTCCAAGGTCCTAACTCTGTGGTAGTTTTTTTTTTTTTTTGCAACCTCCCAGGACCTCGCTTGATGACTTCACTACTAACACCCATTAGGTCCACACATTGCAGGGACATGGGAGACAGACATTCAAAGGCTAGACAACAGCTCTACAGCCTATCTATTCAAGTCAGATAATCCCGATAAGCTCTTCCAGTCCATGGTCAGAGTCAAGTGGTAGAGAGCAGGCCTTCTTGTTGGTCTTGGGAGGCAACCTACTTTATCTCCATTAAGAGCACTTCCACCCAGTCAATGTCTCCGCAGAGCCTGCTATTTCCACACCCCAGTGGAAACATGCCTCCTTATGCTGCATTCCATTCAGCTTTACTGGTGCTAAAAGCACCATAAGAAAAATAGCTTGAACTCAATTGGGTAACATCTAGAGCTCCCACTAGGTGTCACCCTTTAAACCAGGATCCCTTCCCCCCGGGATTGGTAAGCCAGCAATGGTCAAGGACTCTCATCATCCTTGGCTCGCTCCTACAAGATGTTACTCAAACTTAAGTCACTTGCTCCATAGAAAGGTCTTTATGGCTCTACATCACAAAACTCCAATAGCAATTCAAATATGCTCCACAAGTGCTACTTGCATTGATTACAGTGATGCTGACAAGCATGCATGTCACACGTATGTCTTTCCAAAGACTTAGTGCAATATACCTAGGGCAGTGTACACCCCTGCTTGGTACCACACAAGTAGCAAGTCACATATTCCTCACTCCTACCCCTAGGATGGGTGAACCAACAACGGCCACTCACTTCCATCTTCACCAGCACATCTCATCCAGTTTCCATGCTACTATCTGAATACAGACTTTCTAGGTTACATTTAGGGCTTCATCTAGCCTTGACATGGAGGTGGACTGAGAAATGCTACCTTTGTTCATTTTTTTACAATATAGTTGCTAGTAGATGACCCCAATCAGTACTTTTTATTTCATTAATTCTTCATGGTTCATATTTCTAGTGTTTTTCAACTAATTGTCCCATGCAATGTCTGCACAGCTGTAAACAAACTGAAAGTAAATGAAGAAATCTACTGATTTTTGATATGCAGTACTTTTAATGCATGTATTCTTACTGACAATACTATGACATTTTGTTCATATTTATTAAATATTTCACAGCAGGAATTATAAAATGGCTATGATTCCTTTTTAATCAAATGTCTTAAGAACCAGTAATATTATTGCAGTGTTAGAAGATTCAGTAGCTATGTTAACAAATATTTATGTTTCTTTGAATTTCAACAACAAATCAGCATGTACCATTACAAACACCATTGTAACAAATACATGAACTATGTCTGCAACAGGTAGTTAATCACAGCAAGATGGTAGCAGACACAGTCTCATGTCCATATACAGTACAATTTTTTAGCATAATTATGGTGACAAGTTCCTTGTAAGTCATAGATGTGAATAATGAGGGGAGAGAGAGATAGAGAAGGTGGTTAGGCTTAGGCCATGGTGGTTCAGACTGAGTAGATATGCTTTTAACTCCCTTTTGAACCTTGTTGTCAAGTCACTGCCTCTGATGAAGGAGCAGGAAGAGAGAGAGAATTCCATAAAATAAGTAAGGCAGTAAAATATGTTGTGTTAGTGGATTTGCTGGCTGAAGTGTATATTAAGAGTAGGAATTGCTGTTGGTTTGAAAGTTACATCCAGGTTTGTACCACATGAACAGACCAGTGAGAAATGGTGGATTAGAAAAAAAGCAAATGAGTCTTGTAGACAGGCTAAAAGTTTTAAGAAAGTTAGCGTTTTCACTGTGAGATACTTTAAACCTCCTGGAATATCCCAACAAACAAGCAAAACCAAAAAGTAAAAAGTTCACACAGACAAACCAATTCTTGTTGGGATATTTTGCAGACACCTTAATGGTTATGGACATCAGCTAGGTTTAAAGACCCTGTGTTTCTGGAGTATAGCCAAACAGTCCGCTTATGCTGTTCTGAGGTCATAAGGCCGAAATGTGCATGTCTACAGCTAGTGGCATTTAGCTTTGTAGTCTGACTCTGTCCATAAAGACTTAACAAAGTAAAAAGTCATGGACATTCAGAAGCCATATAGCTGAAACACTTGATGTCCTTAAGGTGTCATTTGCATGTATCCCATGGACCTCTATTCCAGGAGGTTTAAGGTATCACATAGTGAAACTCTAGTTTGCCTAGGTATTTCTTGTAGTTTTTGCTAATTGGTTTGTCTGTGACCTTTTTACTTTTTTTTTTAGGCTAAAGGGTTTGAGAAATAAAGCCTCTGAAATCTGTAAAATACAGTTTAGTGATAGGAAACCCTTAGAAAACCATAAACACAATGTGGCACTGTGTTGTAGGCAATGGTAAATGTCTCTAGGATATCTTCGAAGAGGAGATATTGAGATGTTTTTGTGAACAAAGTACTTTGCCTGGTAATGCCAAAAGTAATGCTTGACTTGTGATTATATTCCTGACCTAAGTTCTCTTTATCAAGCAACACAGTGGAGTCAAATTTTGCAGTATGCTCAAACAAAATAGCAGACTACCAAGCAACCCCCCCCCCAAACAAAAACAAAAAGTTGCTTGCTGATGTAATGTTCTGTTGTTGTTTACTATTCACATTAACAGAATAGGAAAGGAGCCACAAAAGATGGGTGAGACAGACAAAACAGAGAGCACTGCAGGAAGAGCAGTACACCAATTAGGGAGTCTCCAACAGTCTACAATTGGCTGTTGTTAGTTAGTATGATCTCTCCCATGTATGTCATAGTTGGATTTACCTTTGACCCCTAGAACTGGCATGTATATTTTTCTATAACCTACTGTTTGCTTGGACAATCAGCTGTCAGTAGTACTGCTGTGCACTGGATAATGAGATGAACGAAGGTCATATTAATAATCATGTTCATGGTGTTCTTTGCTGAATTAGAGGCATTTTCTTTAGGCTCAAAGGGAATAATAGTGCCATTTTGCAAACTTCAGAATCTCATATTTTGCATCACATATGAATGAAAAATGAATAAAATGTGCTTTTTTCATATGCCACCATTTAAATACTGTTTTAATAAAATAGTTAACTGAAAATAAGCAAAAGCAATTGTGCATATATCTTTAGGCTTTAAATCAGTGTATAAGTCCAGTATTTTTCGTATAAATCAAGAAAATAAAACATAGAAAATAGCAAACACACGTTCACTTACTGATTTATTTGTTTTGTGAATATTTTGTTAATACAATAATAATAATGATGGCAGGTGCTTTACCTTCTCTTTCTGTGCTGCCTCCCGAAGGTATAATGCTGACCTTTTTGTTTTGCTGAGAGGGTCTCTGCATTCTTTTAGATCTCCATGACAACTACCAGGCTTTTGTTACAATAGGTTTAAATCTGGTGTCAGTAATATCACACAGTGAAGGTCAGACAGTGCTAAAAGTGAGGAGTCTCAAAGGAGACAAAGGGTTTGGTATTATAATTTTATTTTCCATATTATGCATGCATTTAATTCAAAATCATCACTGAATCAGACATGTTGAAATAGCAGCAGCTTTCTTTGAAAGGGTGTTTGTTCTAAGAGGAGAGAAAAAGGTAACAGCAAAAGTAGAGCAGGATCAGTAAGTAGTGTGAAATAACTGTGGTTATGTTAAATTTCATGAAGGTGTATATTATTCTTGAAGGTGCTCTTTCTTTAAGTGTGGTACTGTGTGTACAGTTGTTGCACTTTTAATGCCTAGTATCCAAAGCACTGTTCACATTGCTGGATATCAAGCTGACCATGTGTATGCCATGTCCAAAAGAAAGAACACTCCAGACTAGGGGATATACAGATACTCAGTGGCAGATTACAAGAGCAGCAATTCGGGAAGCACAGGGAAGCCTATCACCAGCCATTCAGTACCTGCTTTTCCCAGATTATCGAGAAATAAAATGTGCTCAGTTCTTCTTTATTTTTATATTTGCAGTCAGATTGGAAGCCAGTTTGACAGCCCATCCACATTTCCCATTTCTGCAGCCAGTACATGTATGCTTGTCATCACAGTGATGAGCACTCTTGGGAA
>NC_056738.1:201171761-201184261 GCF_019279795.1 Protopterus annectens
TAGTATATATAATTAGTAGGGGGTGGATGCTAAAATGTTAGGTTTTTGATTTGCATGTCCTGAGATTATGATCTGGAGCATGCATATTTTGCTGTTGATCTTTTGAAATCAGTAAGTTTTAATGCATGTTATGTAAGTAGATCGACTTACATAAATTTATATGTATATATGCGTGTGTGTGAGTAAAATACATGCACATACAAATATATATATATATATATATATATAAAGAAGGAGAGGGAGATCATGTAGATTCATCAATGGCAGTATCATGGAATGAAATTTTAGTGTAGCAGATACATCAGATGAAAGTTTTAAGTGAATATAGCTTTATTCAACTGTTTTTGCTGAAATCTCATATCACTATATTAGCTGTCTGGTTAGTCTGAGTAGCTTTCCTGCTTTTGAGCTCTCAGGCTTAATGATTTCTAACGTGTGGAATGCAGTTAGAGGTGTCTTTCTTGTAAAATGCACTTAATTGCATGCAGATGGGGCACAGGATGTATTTTCATTAAAGATGGGTTTTTTTTTGTATTTTTAGTTAACCATGCAATTAGTATAGTTAACTATGAGGGATTGGGGTGCAGTAGTATTAGTTATAATTGACGTATATTAGCTTTTTTTGCTTCTATTTACACCAGTCCTCCCACTGAGCATTCATCCCTCCCTAATGGCCACCCTATATCCAACTTATTCCCTCTTGGTAAGTGCCCTACAGCTTAGTTGTTCCTCAGGGCATGAGTGAGTGAACTAAGAGAGGGGTTATCATTTGTGAGAAGAACTAGGGTTTTATATTTTAAGTCCTATCCTCACTGCACATGCCTTGCAAGGTGCTCAGGGCCGGGCATGCAGTTGCCATCAGCAAAACCATGTTCCTCACTTCTACAAGTGATGCCCCGCCCCCCAAGACTACCCACCTCTTCTTGAAGCCAACACTTCTATGTGGTCTCCATTTTATTTTGGGGAATCTAACACTAGACTGTGTACCCAAGCATGTGCCTTGCACCCTCCCCTAAACAGAGATGAGCCAGCTAAGCCATGCCATTTCCTCTTTTCCACCTCCTAGATCCAACAGGTGTCTGAACTAATAATCGTTAAACAGTGGTCACCTGTGTCACACTCCCAGTCAGGGCTTTTTCTGTCAATGCTATTGCAGCTAACTTGTGAGCTCACTCACACATACAAGACCATTTATTTATTTATTTATTTGTTTTATTTAATTTCGCCTTTGTTAACCAGGTTACTCTCACTAGACTAGTAGCCTCTTTTCAGGGAAACCTGAGGTGTTATTTATACTATTAGGGTAAATTTGGGCAGGACACCGGGGAACTTCCACTTCTCTTTTTGTTGTGAGTGGGACCCATTTTGGAGGAGAACTTCATATTTTCATTCCAGGTGCAGAGGTGGCCTAGAGAAACAGGGAGGCAGATGGCAAAGGAAGGAGATGATGGAGTAGTGAAAGAAAAAAAAAAAGAGAAAGGAAATAGTGAGACTGGAGAATGTGTGCAGGATTCTGAGGAAATGTTTCAAAGAAACCTATTTGATGGAGAGGAGTCAGCAAATGTTGGAAGTATAATTGCAGCCCTCCAGTTGGGAGGGCTGTGGGATAATTTAATTAAAGAAATGGTAGTGCAGAGTGAACCAGAAAATGGATGAGATGTTCCCTCATGGGACAATATAAAGAAAATACAAATGGAGGATGCAAAAACAATCCTGAAGAATAGTGGTGAGATTAAAAAGAAAACATATGCAGAGAAAGTAAAAGAAGGCAAAACTGGAGTAGCAGAAGAGAAGGCAGAAGAAAAATGCAAAATGGAAGTATGTGGTAAGGATTCAAAGTAAACAAGACAATGAAATGGACAGGTGTGAAGTGTGGGACAATTTAATAGCTCCTTTGGGTGTAAAAGCACATGAGGTAAGAGCATTTATTCTTATTAACAAAGAGACATTTTATGACATTATATCTGAGACTATTTTTTCAATGGTAACTTTTCTTGGAGAATATGAAATAAAGACTGTAACTCATGGACTCTTTATGTGATAAAAACATTTGACAGGGAAACAAAAAAGAAGATTCATGTACAATTTTGAACAGAGGCAGAAAGAAAGACTTTGAAAGGACATTTGAAAACTTTATGAAAAGAAATACTGGACAATGCAAATGTTTATGACAAAAGGGGTTAATGGACTGGTAGCTTGGATTGTAATACTGTGTTAAAAATAGAAAGAGAAAAAAAATATATATATGCCAAGCATTATAAATTTGGAGGAGATAGGAGTGTTGTAAAATACTGGGGACAACCCTAAACATGTTTCTTTTGTGGAAAAGAAGGAATTTGGTTAAGTAAATGTGACAAAAGAAAATGTTATATTTATGGGAAAATGGGACATGATGCAAAAAATGTGAATTAAAATGTTATAACGTAACAAAATTGGACATTTATGAATGGATTCCAGAAATAAAAATAACAACAAAGAAAAAGAACGAGAAAAATTTTAGAAGTAGTAGTAACAGAAGAAAAAATAGATGACAAAATAATGAAGAGAACGTTGAAGAAGGTTCTGAAATAAGTGATGAAGAACACATAAACTGGGAGATAGTAAAGGGGAAAAAGAATTCTATTAGCAAAAGGGTAAAAGACAGAAACATAAAATTTAAAGGGATAAGTACAAAAAAAAGGGAAGGAAATGGATGCAAAAGAATATACGCATCTAAAGATTGGGGGCTGGTATAATGGTAAAGGTGTTTGACTCACAGACACAAGGTACAGTGTTTTAGTCTCACTTTTGGAAAAGGAAATTGGTTAGGCTTAGAATGGCCTATTAAGAAAATGTGCCTAGTAATTAGCTATGAACGTACGAAACCTTGAATCAAAGGAAAAGGAGAAAATGAAAAATTTTAGAGTGCTTTTTATAAATGTGAATAGTATTAAAAATATAGTAAGAAAATAGTAATTTTGGAGTGGTGTAATACATGTGATGTAGATGTAATATTAGAAGACACAAGATTTTTAATAAATGAAGAAAGATTGCAAACAGAGAAACCGTGGGGAGAAAAGATAATCTGGAATTTGGGAAATGATAGATGTTCTGGAATAGCTGTATTCTGTAGAAATACTGTAAAGATATTAAAAGTAACTTTAGCAAAAATGGGAAGATTAACCATTGTAAATTTAAAATGGAAAGAACAAGTACACAGAATTGGAACATTATATGCTTATGCTAACTGTAAAGAAAAGGAAAGCTTATTTCAACAGATTTTAGAGTATGTAGTGATAAGTATGAATATTATAATAACAGGAAACTTTAATTGTAATTTGAGAGACAGGCGTAAAAAGAAAAGGAAATAATATAAGAAAAATGTTAGAAGTAATAACGTGGTAAATTAAAACTTTGGGACAAAAATTAATGGACTTGGGTGTGTATAGAACTGAAGTAGATTATTTTACAGTATCTGAAGGTTTAGTTATAAGAGAAGGGGAGGTAGTTGAAACAGGATTTTGTGATCATCTTGCAATATGGCTAGAGATAAAGGAAAACAGGGAATATATAAACAGACAAAGGAATAAAAAGGATAAATGAGAAGGCATGGAATGAAGACGTGAAGTGACCATCCCCCTACATTTCTAGTCTGGAAAAAAGTAAAATCCCACACCAGCATCCCATTCACATACACCCATAACAAAAAAAATGTTTCCCCCTGACACATTCAATTTCTTACTCCAACATTTTGATTGGTCGCCTGTAAAGAACTTACAACTAGACCTTGCAGTAGAATACTTTAACACCAAATTTCTTGACATCTTAAATAACCTTGCCCCCATCAGGAAATTACGTCACAAATCCAAAAAACTACCATGGCTATCTAATGAAACAAAGAGATAGGGCTTGGTCACTATATCACATGACCAAGGACAAAGGGTATCTTATCCAATATCAGCAATTAAGGAAACAACCTAAGACAAAAGTCATCCTTGCCAAAAAAAATATTTTCTAACCTGTAAATGAAAGCATCTGCATAACCCCCAAAAGTTCGGGCAAAACGTCATCTACCTGCTTAACCCTGGTAAAATCCCAACCCCTGCACCAAACTCATTAAATACCTCTGAATCTTTAGCCTCACAGTTCAATTCTCACTTCATCACCTCCATCACTACCCTCTTAGATAGATAACATAGATAACCGACCACTTATGGTCCCCCCGCCTACAACTGAACTTAAAAACTCTTTAGTTAGCAATTAAGAAACCAAGCTAAGACAAAAGTCATCCTTGACAAAAAAAAAATATTTTCTAACCTGTCAACAAAAGCATCAGCATAACCCCCAAAAGTTCTGGCAAAACATCAACTACCTGCTTAACCCTGGTAAAATCCCAACCCCTGCACCAAACTTATCTAATACCTCTGAACCCTTAGCCTCACAGTTCAATTCTCACTTCATCACCTCCATCACTACCCTCCTAGATAACATAGATAACCGACCACTTCTTGTCCCCACCTACAACTGAACTTACTAACTCTTTCTCCTTTCGTCCCATCCAAACAGCATACATAAAAAAACTCCTAGGCAAACTGAAACCCTGTAGTCTCGCTGCTGACAAACTACCCAACAAATTTCTAAAATTAGCTGCTCCAGCCATCACTTATCCCATTTCAATCTTAATCAATCAATCTATCTCTGTACACTATGTACCTGTCCTCTGGAAAACCTCCCACATCATACTCCTCCACAAGGACGGCCCCTCCACAGATATTCCTAACTATTGACACATAGCTGTCCTCTCTCCCATAGCCAAAATCCTAGAAAAATGCAAACACCAACAACTCATGACTCACCTCATCATTAACAATCTACTTTCTGTCACCCAGCATGGCTTTAGACCTAAATAAAGTACTAACACAGCTCTTATATTTATTTTATTTTCATTTGTTTACTGGGAAAATCCGACTGGACACAGGTCCGTTTTCAGTGGTGGCCCGGGGAGAAAAGCTCCACAGTGTGATATACATTTCAAATACAGTAATAAGGTGATTTCATACAAATATGTTAAAAGGTGAATTACACAGAAGTATATTAAAAGGTGATTACGTACAGTATGTGAGAAATTAGTAGAAAATAGACAATAATTGATTATCAAACAATTGGTGTTACACAGTAAATGAGCTGGCAACTAGGGATTATTAATGCTGAGTTCAGATTATGGAGGTAAGTTGAAATAATCCAGGCAGGGAAGAGAGAAAGTGAGCTGAAAGGGATAGGGATGAGGCTCTAGTCTGGGTTTGAGCAAGGGCAGAGCCAGTGAGTATTTAGGTGAGATTTGAGGGCAGTTTTGAAATATCTGCAGGAGGGTAGGATAGTTATGGCAGGGGGGGGTAGTTTGTTCCAAAGTTTGGATATGGTGCAGAAAAATAAAGCTTCTCCTGCTGAGTTTTTGGCTTTGGTGATTTGGAGAAGATTCTTGTTGCTGGATCGTAGGGGTCTGGAGAAGTGGTAAGGTTGGAGAAGTGTTTGAAGTGATGGGATATTGGTAGAGTGGTTTATAAGTTTGTGCACAAAGGAGAGTTGGTTAAGGTGTAGGAGTTGTGGGAGTTCGAGCCAGCCTAGCTCTCTAAGGGAGTCTCAGTGGTGGCTGTGGTAGGCTGCTCCAGTAACAAATTTAGCGGTTTTATTGTAGCATGCCTCAAGTTTGCTTAGGTCCAACTGCTTAAGGCTTGTTAGTATGGGAGATGCATAGAGCAGGGTGGAGATTAGTTGTGAGTTGGCAATAGATATTTTAGCTGCTTTGGTGAGGAATTGGGTGTTTCTATTTAAAGCACTAAGTTTTTTTGTGAACTTTTTTTTATTGTAAGGGATATGTGGGTGTCAAACCTGAGATTACTGTCAATCTCCATACAAAGAAGTTTGGTGTGGGTTGATGGGGAGATGGAGGTGTTGTCTTTGCCAAAAATATTGAAGTTGGGAGAGTTTAGGGTAGATGTTGTGGGTTGAAAATAAAGAGTTTGGTCTTATTAGGATTAAGTAGGAGCTGGGCATTGGATAGTCAGCTTTCTACAGAAGAAAAATATTCCTGTGTGATTAGATGGAGTTCTTTTAAAGTGGGGGCAGAGCAGATGAGGATGGCGTCATCTGTGTACTGTATGAGAGAAACATGTTTGGTGGCAGTATGAAGGTTGTTGGTGAAGAGTGAGAATAGTAGGTGGCCAAGGATGGATCCTTTTGTGACACCGAGAGTAGCTGGGAGGTGAGGGAATAAGTTATTGTCCCAGACAACTGATTGCTGGCAGCCATGTAGATAGCTAGAGAACCAGTTTGTGGTTGGCTTTGAGAAGGAGAAGTTGGAGAGTGCAGAGTAGAAGTTTGTGAGATACAATGTCGAATGCTTTGGAAAGGTCCAGGAATACAGCAGAGGAGGAGAAGAGGCTGTTGTTTTTTTGTTGTAGGATAGTGTTGGTGAAGGAGAGCAAAGCAGTAGCAGTGCTGTGATATGGTCTGAAGCCATGTTGGGTGCTTGCAAGGAGATTATTGGATAGGAGGTAGTTAGAGATTTGAGAGTTGATGCATTTTTCAAGTATTTTGGAGAGGGGGGAAATGATGGCAGTGGGGTGGTAGTTAGAAAGGTCAGTGGAGGGGCCTCCTATGTGGAGGGGGATGATGTGGGATATTTTCCATAGTGAGGGAACATAGGACTCACTTATAGAGTCGTTGATTAATATAGAAATGTGATAAGCTAGGGCATCTGCAGCTATTTTTAGGTATTCAACAGGGATGTTATCAGCTGCTAGTTTGGTGGGTTTAAGTTTTGTTAGAAGTTTTTTTATGTAGGAGGTGGGTACTGAGGAGAGGAAGAAGGAAGGGGAGGTTGATTAGGGTTAGGGGTGGGTGGGTCAGATGTAGGGAAGTGTTGTTTGGTTAGGGATAGAATGGATTAGGTGAAGTGTATGCTGAAGGAGTCAGCTATAGGGAGGGATGGATGGTGGGGGGGGGGTACATACTTTCCCTGGGTGGAAGATAGAGTTAATGGTGGCCCAGAATTGTTTGGGGTTGTGATGGGTTGCATTTAGGGTAAAATGATAGTAGAGGGATTTGTCTATTTTTATTTGTTTTTTGACTTTGTTACGCAGTGCAAGGAAGGATTACCTATCTGAGGGTTCCTTTATTAGGTGCCAGTGTTCCCAGGCTTTATCCCTAGTTTTCATTAGGTTTCTGGTGTTTTTTTGTAGCTGTGGGAGCTATTAGTTCTGACTTTGGCATTCCTGAGGGAGGCATGAGTGTTTAGGATGTTGAGGAAGGTACTGTTGAAGAAGTGGGCGGCTTTGTCTAGGTTGAGGTATTTTAGTGATGACCAGTTTATTTTCTGGAGGGAAGAGATAAAGGAGTGGGAGTTGAAATTGGTTTTGTTTTGAATTTGTCTGTAGGTAATAGGCTTGTTTGTGTTTATGTGATGTCTTAGTAGGAAGGTAGGGGAGTGGTCGCTGAGGCTGCCAGGTAGAGAGCCTGCTAGGTAGGAGTTGGAATCTTTGTTAACTAAGATCCAATCTAGAATGGAGTAATTATTAGGATTTTTGTTGATCCGTGTGGGGGATTGGATTAGCTGTGAGAACCCATGGAGATTTATGTGGAGGGTAGGGTGGATGTTATTACAAGATACATAGTTGATGTTAAAATCACCAAGGATAAAAGTTTCTTGGGGGAGAGTGAGTTTTGCCCAGTTTAGGATGTTTTCTGGGGGAGGTATATTTTGGCCTGGTGGGAAGTAGCATCCTATGAGGTTAATTGTTTTGTTTGGGTTAATTTTGAAGTTGGTGTATAGGAGTGTTTCATTGGTGAACAGGGGACCTGACTTGCTAAGCTTTTGGACATTGAGGTGGTATTTATACATAAGTGCAACACCACCTCCTTTCCTGGATAGTCTGTCTGCTCATAGGATATTATATCCAGGTGGGAGTATTTCCTCATTTTTGATATGAGGTTTGAGCCAGGTTTCAGTTAGGATGAGCATGTCTGGGGAGTACAAGTTTATGTGGGCATGCAGGTCTTGGTTATCCTTTACCAATACTATCTGCCAACTTAAAAATGGAGGATAGCTAGTATTGGCAATCTTTCTGGACATGTCTAAGGCTTTTGACACTGTATCCCATCAACTACTGCTCATTAAACTTGCAACTTATAACCTCAACCCATCTTCTCTTACATGGCTCCACAGCTACCTGACTAACCGACAACAAGCTACAAAAAGGGAACTACAGTCTCTCTTCATTCCTACCCATCACAACTGGGGTACCCCAAAGTTCCATACTTGGTCCCCTCCTTTTCACTATTGTTACCGATAACCTACATGCAGCCACCCAATATGCAAACATCATCCAATATGCTGATGATTCCTCTTCAACAGCTCAAATGGCCAGAACTGCCCAATCTCTTATCACAAAACCAACTTATCTTTGCTCACAAAATCATTCACAACCCCAGTAACTGCCCAGCTCTCTCAAACCTGATACAACCCAACTCTACCTGTAGATCCCTTAGATCATCTGACAAACTTATGTTAAAAGTTACCCAGTCTCACAACTATTACGGTGATTCCCTCTACTCCTACAAAACAGCTAAGGACTGGAAGTCTCTTCCTCAACACATCCAAACTAACACAAACCTGTCCTCTTTTAAAAAAAGCCATAAAAATGGAGCATCTCAGTAGTCACTGGCTCTGCAGCTGTATAACTCCTGGCTAATTCCTCCTCCTTTTTCTACTTCACTAACACCTTTTTATTATAACCTTTAAATAACTCTTCATAAACAAGGGGTTATCACCTCACTCTGACAAAGAATCCAGCTCACATATTGACATTGTCTGAATGTTTTTTGTATGTTTTTGCACACTAATAATACATTTTATTGTTTAACTTGTTTAAGTGTATTCTTATTCTTTCATTCCATTACTTGCACCATTCATGTGATTTTGTTAAAAGGCATTGTTTATTTATGTGCATAACTAATAGCTGTTACTCTATTATTCACTGTACTGGAGCTTTTCTCCATGGGTCTCCACTGAAAATGGGCTGCTAGCCTGGTTGGACATTACCTGGTTAACAAATGTAAATAAATAAATAAAATAAATAAAGAAGAAAGAGATTAGTAATACAGTTAGGGAAAGACCATATTACTATGAGAATATTTTATAAAATTGGTCTGAATGGTAGATGATAAATATTTAAGGAAAAATATAAAAAAAAGTTTTGTACAGTGGCAATATGATATGAGAAAAGTATGGAAAGAAAAATATAAAAGAACATATAACAATGCATGAGAAGGTTTAGAACATAATGACAGAAAGTACTTTGACAAAGAAAAAGAATTGTATGAAAGAAATAAAAAAAAATACAAGAACTGTTCTATAAGCAAATATATTTCTTACAAGGAAAAAGAGAAGAAGTACCAAGTTACTTAGACAGATTAGTAAAGAAAGTAGTGTAATGAGAGAAATAAAAACATATAAAAGGAGAACTACTTTAGGACCTCGAAAGCTGAATAGTTTGAATGTATATGGATTAAACCATATGCATCAAACTACCAAATAATCGAATGAAAAAAAAAAGTACACAACAAAAACAATTTTACACTGATGTAGGCAGGGGAGCAAGCCCCCATGCACCCCTCATGTGGGGGACTGTGCCCCAACACCCCCCACTACTTAAATATACCAACTCCGAGATCACACTACATTGAAGTAAACGGAAATCTCCACCTATGGAGATTTCCGTTTACATTTTCGATGTTTTGCACTTTCGATGTACTCGTGTCGAGAATATCGTATTCGATATTCTCAGACTTCGAGTATATAAAGTAGACCCAAATAATGTAGTACAATACATAAAAGAAATGTTGAAAGAAAAAGAAGGTAGTGGAAAAATGGAAAGTAAAAAAGTTAACCAAAAAAGAGAATATAGAGTTGGAAAAGGAGATTTCTTTAAAATAACTAGGTAAAGCAATTAAGACAAGTAACTATAGATTCTGCTGCAGGTCCAGACAGAATAGGATATGAAATGTATAAAAAAATTAAGGAATTGGCAAAAAAAAATATTTTTAAAGATTTTGAATGAATGCTTAAATGAAGGTTTTACATTTAAAGAATTATATAGTGGAATACATAAATTCTTATGAAAGAAGGAAAATATAAGATAATTAAAAACTGGTGACTAATAGTATTGAATAATAATGATTATAAGATCTTTATGAAAATAATACAAGAGAGATTTGAAACTAAAATGGAAACTATTATGGAAGATAGCATATATAGTGTAAAGGAGAAGGTCTGCCAAGAATTATAAATGATAGTTAGAGAAACTGTGGATGATATTATGAACAGAAAAGAAGAAGAAGCAAAAATCATGATAGGAGATCTTAATAAGACATTTGACACAATTGGACATGAAATCTTATGGGTAATAATGAAAGAATATAATATAAGTGAGAAAGTTAGGAAATTATGTATGTCAGAGTATAGTAATAATAAAGTAAAAATACTTGTAAATGGCTGATTAAGCCAAGAGATGCATATAAAGAGTGGTGTAAATCAGGGATGTCCAATGAGTTGTATACTTTTTGCATTAATTCTGAATGTGATATTATGTGAAATAAATTACAAAATGAAGTAGGTAGGGCATATGACACCTGAAGAGTTAAGAATTCCAGTTCTGTTAACATATACGGATGGCATTATAATAACTGCAAAAAACACATTTCGGATAAAAGAAGTAATAATTTACATAAATGAGTGTCTAGAGATGCTAGGGATGGCTTTAAATAAAGAGAAAAGTAAAGGTTTAGGTGATGTAGTATGGATCAGGGGTATATCTTTTACAATGAATGAAATTCCTGTGTTAGGTATAAATTTTGGAAATAAAGATGTAAGTAGAATTCAATGGGAAAAAAAAACAATAGAAAAAATAAAGCAACCATGTCTTTTTTGGACAGCATATAAATTATCATTCAGAAAAAAAAGTCTTATTTAAAAAAATCAGTACTGATAGAAAAATAGTATGCTTAGCAAATGTAATTATGTTTCCAACAGAATTTGAAAAGGAATTATTGCAAATATTTTTGTTTATATGGGGTTCTAGATAAAACCCAGTAAAAAGGGGAGGTTAAAGAAGAAGGAGGTCTAGGATTAATTAACCCAGTGATATACACTGCTTCCTTAAAGATGTACAAAGTGTTAATGTGGATAAATGAAAAAGATGAGAGATTAGTAGTAAACCTGTATAAATATAAGTATGATACATTTTGGGATATGGTAAAAAAGAGTAATGAGATAAAAGTGTATAAATGAAGAAATAAAATGTTACAGAAACAATATTTTGTGGAAAATAAAGAACTAATGATATAGAAAAAGAAAAATATAGTATAAGAATGTAATGATAAAACATTACTATGTAAAACCATGAGAAAATCTAACAGATGAACAATTTAAAGCTATAAAAAATAAGAAGCAAATGGTGTAATCAGAAAGCAGAATGTTAAGATTTTTTTGTAGAGACTAGTAATAGATAAAATGTCAGTAAAAGGAAATATGCCATATAAAAAGAAAAGTGATAAAATATGTTTACATTATCAAGAAGAAGAAACTATGGACGATGTGTTTTTGAAATGTAAAAGAGTAAAAAAGTTATGGGTAAAACTAAAATAAACATTGATATGATTAAATATCGATATTATAAGAATAAAAGTAAAGAATATGCTAAAGGAATATATAAAAAGTTATTTTATGTTATATGGATTATATGAAATGAAAGAATAAATGAAATTATTTTTAATAGTAAATGGATTTTAGCAACAATATTAAGTAAAATCAGATGATGGTTATGGAAAAAGGAGTGGGAGACTAATAGGAATGAAAATTTAGCATGATTGTAAAGTATGAGATTTTTATATTTATATATTTGTACATATGTAAATATGTGTAAATATGTACATATTTTGTATAAAAAATAAAGGACCCCTTTTCTTTTTGATAGTTGCTGTGGGATCTTTTTCATCCACTTGAGCTATCACCAACTCAGGCAGCTGAGGTGTTGGTTTAATGCCTCATCCAAAGGATGACACACTCAGGAGTGTAGTACCCTTCTTATGCTGCACTCTAGTGTCAGAAGTCCAGCTACATGGAGTGGGAATAGAATCCATAGTCTTCTGCATTAAAGGTCAGTGGGTTACCTGTTGCACCACTGACATATGGAAGATGTTGGAGCTATTTTTGAACCTGACCACTTAAGAATTAGGGCTGATTTCAAAAATAATGAAGGCCAAAGATCCTAAATCACAGAAAACCATTTTATTTAGATTCCACTATGAGTGGACAAAACCGGATACACCTAGGATCTGAATCCCTGAACTACATTAATCAGAAACATGCTGAAAAAAAAACTTTTTAAAGTTTTTTTTTTAGGGAGGGCAAGCCCCTACACCCTCCAAACTTATATATACCAACTCTGAGGTCACACTTGCTC
>NC_056738.1:201189261-201274261 GCF_019279795.1 Protopterus annectens
AAGTAGCAGGGGGTCTGGGGGACACAGCCACCCTCATGGGGGGTGCTGGGGGGCATGCCCCCCTGCTTATAGTTGAAGCATAATATGTTATTGTATGTACTTGTACTGGAATATACTGAGTGTTGGTATCCTGTGTGTTTTCAGTATTATGAGATTCAGTATTTTGAGTTTTCAGTATTTATAACTTTTAAGATTTTGGTCTCAGGATTTTGGGTTTCAGGATTTTGTAGCACTCCCATACAGACATAGACACATACACACATATGTGTGTAGTATATGTAGTATATATATATATATATATATATATATATATTTTTTTTTAACAGCAGTTCAGCAGCTTATTCAGGCTAAACTATGCTACTATATTTTGTTTTTACCATAATGATGTGTTATGTGCATGCACCATTAGGTTCACACCATTTTATGTATTGCTAATATATATCTATATATATGTATGTGTGTGTGTGTGTGTGTGTGTGTGTGTGTGTGTGTGTGTAGATATATATATATATATATATATATAGAGAGAGAGAGAGACCTCTCTTTCTCTCTCTCTCTCTCTCTATATATATATATATATAAAACTGCCTATATAACTACAGCCAATGTCTTCCAAGTATTATTCCTAATACCTCTACCCAAGTTTAAAAAGACCTTTGTGTTTAATATTTTTTTAACATTTTTTGTGACCTTGACCTTCTATGTTACAGAGACTCAGTGAGGCTGACCAACTAGAGAGCATATAGACCAACAATAAATATGAAAAATCTCAATCAGTCAAATCAAAAACAATTTGAATGATACAAGACACAGTAAAACGGTTGAGAAATAATTTAGAAAGTCTAACAAAGAAAATAACATAGGAAGAATTCCTCTGATATCCTCAGTTCTGGTTTCAGTCTGTTTTTATTTTGGGTTCTGCTTGCAGGATGGATAAGTGAAGCTCAGTGAAATATGATGGTTAGTGTTGACACTTATATACAGAAATCTCACAGGAAGTATATATTGCGCCCTTTCCTGATTGCTGTAAGGTGGAGGTGGCGGTTTGCCAGTCTCCTAATCATGGCCAGCTTTAGGCATAGGCCAACTAGGAGGCCACCTAGGGCACTTCTCAAGCAGGTGCACTTTTCCAGTATTTATTTGTTTACTTTGTTTAGTAAAGAAATGGTTTCTCTAAAATATTTTGAATAAATACAAGAAAAACTGAAGAGTAAGGCAAACTGTGAGTAAAATGTAGTAAAAAGTAATTTGGGTGGTGTAAGTAATTCAGGATAGGGGGCCAGGTGGTGTGGAGGGGGGCGCAGTGGAACCCTTTTGTATAGGACGTCAGTGGACCAAAGGCTGGCCCCTGTGCAGCTGTTTTATATAGTTACAGAGGTATTTCACTTAACATTTCTGGGGTGGGGGGTGAGTTTGTTTCGGAAGGAGGGAAAAAATGGTTCTGCTGCACTTTCACCAAAAGCTTTGAGAGATCTATTCTGATCTGAAGAAAAAATATTACCAAGACACTCTCCATAACACAGAGCATCAGGAAATGTCTAATAATACTTTTAAAATCTAAACAGTAAACAAAAAACACATATTGTGATAATCATTCAATACATTCCTAATTACATTATTTTGCATTCACTATGAAAAGAGATAGCACTGGTTTGTGTACCTAATGATTCTAAATCAAAGGGCTGTAGGGCAACCTCGTCCCAGGGTGAAAAACTGCAGTGTGCCTGGGAGAATAGACGGGGCCTCTGAGTCTGTGTGACCAAGCAGTATGTCAGATTACTATGGCTGGGGCAATATCCCTGCCAGAGTCCCTGGTCACTATCACTCAGATCCCAGTCATGAACCAGCAGACCCTGTGACATGGATATCCCACCTGTGGGCCTGTAATCAAGGAGTCTCAATCCTCAGCACTGGCACCTGTGAGGCTAACAGGTACACACACACAGTATTTTCAGATGCAGCTCTCTGCATCAAGTGCAATTTTCCTTAAGAGCACACAGAGATCATGGTCATTCCGGGGCTGGTTTCTCATTCTTTCTCCAGATTAGTAAGACTCCCCACTGGCACAGCTATAGAGGTGAGATCTCAGCTGAGTGACCAAGCGAAGACCTCTGGCACCCTCTCTGTCCAACCAGTGCTTCATGTCCCTGCCCAAGTAGCTGACACACACACACACACACACACACACACACACACACACACACACACACACACACACACACACACACCAGCTATGTGTAATTTGAATGTAGCTCCCCAAAGCTTCTTCTTAATAAATAAATCCACAGGGTAATAGGGAATTCTTGTTCTTGAGTGGATAATGCGGTGTGATTGGGGGAATGGAGGGGGCCTGCTATGTCATGTGGCTAAGTAGTAGGAAGCATTATTATGGCTTGAACGATATCCATGTTGTAGCCCCTGGTCCCTTATTTCCTGAAAAAAAAAAACATGATAAAGAGGAGCCTACGAAAAAGAGAATAATTTTATACTGTACTGGCTTAAAACAGGGATCACAAGCTGCTGGGACAAGGGTGGCCATCTGGTACAAGTGGTTATGATGTCAAACCAACTGTGATGAAAAAGTTGTAAGAGGCCAATTTTTTTTTAATTTAACTGATCTGCATCTGAGGAGGCTTTTGCTATTGGAAGTGATAAAAGATAAGCAACAAATATACCAAGGAGTCTCTGTGTAGTCATATGAACCCAAGCAGGAAAAAGTATTACAGAATCCACAGATAATAGTTAAAGAAATCTCAGTGATGCTAGTGATGTGCTCCACCTAAAACAAAAGCACCATGATGTGAATTGAATAGCTCTAATACAGGAGAATTGGAGGGTTCGGCCAGTCCCTACATGGAGACCATGGTTTATTTGGTGATAAGTAGGACCAGCCAACCCATGTGGCTATCTCCAGGAAGTGTTGCCATGAATGGAACTGTGAGGGATTTGGAAATAGATGTATAGAATCAGAATCCCATACACCAATAGACACCAAGCATAGGAGTTAAATGTATTCAACCGAATATGATTCGACCTAGCATGCAATAGTACAAAATATTCCCTGAAAAACTGGTGAGACTAGAGATCCGCTGAGCCAAATAAATTAAGGGAAAATTTGTTAAAGGTGCTGGCCTGTAGATCTCAAAATCCCTATACAGGGGAATTCTACAGGGATACAGGATAGGCTTTACCCTATGTAGGAAAAGTGGCATGCCTGGGGACTACAGGTGTCCGCCATGCTATAAAGCTAGAAGGGGTCCATGCTGCTGTAACTGGAGACTAATAACCCTCCTTGAACAGATGCCCAAATTCCTAGTGTTTGTCAGGCTGATACAGAATAGCATGTGCCAGTGATAATGATCAGAAAACTCTACTGAAGGCACTGGTTTGCTAACCCACTAATTCATAATCCAGAGGGTGATGGGAGTAGCATCTACCTGCATGAGAATTTTGGAATGCCTTGCAGCAGTGTGCAGCCTGCTATACCTTGTGGCTAAAAGTAGGTAGAGTGCTTGTGGCTTGAAAAAATTTCAATATTTAGAAAAACATATGCTGCAGTTTTGAGAAAAATCAGTTCTATTTACCGCAGACAGAGGTTATATTTCCCAGCAAAACTCAGAAAAAAGATAGAAAGGAAGTGTACATATGGGAACCGTGCATTCAGTAAAATTTTACACCCTCCCCCAAGTATTGGAGTCTCATGCATTGCATGTAGCATTCTATAGTATATAGAAATTTGAAAAAACAAACAAGCAGATCAAGAAACAAATTAACTAGGCAAAATAAGGTCATCAGTGTGAATGCTGAGTTCAAGAAACTGGGTCAATAGAAGTTTTTATAGTTTAATTTCCTTAGGCTTGGAAACTGCAGATGGTACAAGCTGTGTGCAGACCTGTGTTTGTTTTTTTTTTTTTTTTTTTTGTATGCTTCCAGTCTGATCTGGCACTATAGTTCTTTTTTCTCAAATATATAGTTTTTGTTTCCTTCAAGGTTTTGCAAGTCCAATTTCTCTAGAAAGTGTAAGCAAAACTTTATGTGGCTAGGGTGTTTCATCAGTGGTTTAGCTTGGGGGTTCTTAAAAAACTTGAGCTCTTATTTCTGTCATGTGCTGGTCTCTTTCCTTTGAGCTTGTTCACCATTTTGCCTATTTAGAGGCTTGGGCATTTCCTGCAGTTTGCCCTGTATACTACTGTTTCAGTATTACAGTTCCTATATTAGGTGCACTGGTATCATTTGCTTGCGTTGGGGCAGCTAAAATGATCCATGTTGCTCATAAGAGGCCAGTTGTTACAGTCAGATGGTCAACTGCCTTACTGCATTCACTGTAGCTTCTGATGTTCCTTGCTTTTTAGAGGGTGAAAGGGGGGAATGGGGTGGGAGCATCCTGCTCAGTTGTCTATTGTCTGTGATCATTACCCAGTTATTGGTGAGGGCTTTCCAAATTTCCATTTAATCCTGGGTGAACATCAAGGTCATGCTTCTATCCCATTTTGGCTCAATGTGGTTACGTGTCCTGTCTATGTACTTTCTGTGGAGTCTATTTGCTGATTCAAGGAGGGAAGGGCTGTCTGCCTTCTTCAGGTCCATAATGGGTAAATTGTGGAGAAGGTTCTGTTACAGTATCTTATGACAAGGAAGTCCTTTTCAAGTTCAGCCATGTTTTTCATGAAGTCTTGGAGGCTTTTGGATGTCCTTGCTATTCTCATTTCCTAGAACTTTATTATGTTCTTTTTGGTGACTCTGGGATGCATGCTATTGTTGTGGAGCAGCAGGTTGATTATTGTGTGTTTCCTACATAACTTATTCCAAAGCTGACCAGTGCTTAGGTCTTTGCAGATGGTTAGGTCTAGGAAGTTTACCTTTTCCTTGCTGTATTGAGTAGTGAACTTCAGGAATGTGGTAGATTCATTGATGTGTCTGTAAAAATCTTGGAGTTCTGAGTTGCCGCCCTCCCAGATGATGAAGATGTAATCTATAAATCGAAGGTAGCAGCTGGTTGCTACAGAAAAAAGGTGTGTTAAAGACAAACTCTTCCTCCCATTTGCCCATGCTGTGTTTGGCTGCTCCTATGGCTATTCCCACTGTCCGCTTGAAGTATCTGGGTCTGAACTTAAAGAAATTGTTGTTTGGGCGGACCTTAAGTAATCTGCTGAGTGCTTACATTTCACCTGGGAGGGCTGTCCACATTCAGTTGTAGGCTTGGGTGATTACCTCAATACAGTAGTCATGGGGAATGAACATATACAGAGCTTAGATTTCTATAGTTACAAATGTCATGCAGATTATGACTTTTATGTCTTTGATTTTATTTAGGAAGTCCAGGGAGTTCAGCAGGTTTACCTTCAAAAGTTCGGTGGCCACATCTGCGATGCTGCTTCCGCGAACTGTGAACCACGAAATTCGAAAACTATGAAAACTGAATCACTGAATTTTGCACGTTTTTGTGCATAGCATAACATCGGGCAGCACTGCCTAATTGGGTTTAAACTATTCCTGGCTCCACAAAGTCTGCTCTTCACTTTTTCCCTTAGAACTGCTCTATCTCTCAAATTAAATACCATATTCTCATTCTAAGGCCCCTCACTGGTCCAAATAAGTAATCTTACAAGTTAGCACTAATAAACCATAAGCACTACTTACTCTTATACTCTCTATGATTACCTTGTCCCCTATTGGTCCATTTTAATTCAGTTCCCTATATTACTCTAGCATGTCCAAAGGTCAGTCAATGGTTTCCTCTCCAGTCCAGCTGGTGAATCTGGGAATTTTAAGGCAATGTTACAACTGTCTCATGTACACAGACAACCCTCTCCTCCTCCAAACAGGTTCAAATATATGTGAGAGATGCAACCATACAGCCAAACTGGAGGCTGAGCTCTCTGATCTCAAAACTGGTGTAACCAGTCAGGAAGAGAAGGTAACCTCACACAACACAATTCCAGTATCACATAGTCCCACCACAACAGTGAACCAAACACATAAAAACACAAAAACATACTCGGAGGCTCTAAATAAAAATCTACCTAAGCAACAGAGACCTCCAAAGCAGACATCCAAGCAAACGCTACCCCAAAACAAAACACGTACAACACATAGCACACAAAGTCAGTGTGCCAAGCAGTCACAGCCCTTAAGGCTGAATAACACACCTGATACTCTTGTAATAGGTGACTCTATTGTCAGACACACTGACGTCCCGCTCACCAGGCTGAATAAAGAGAAGGTCACAGTGAGCTGCCTGTCGGGCACTAGGATCTGCCACATAACGCAAGCACTCAGGTCACTCCAAAGCAAATACAAATATGACTCAGTCATTGTATATGCTGGCGTGAATGACCTGAGACGTACCTCCCTCGACTACATGAAAAGAGACATAGAGGAGCTCTCTGATCATGTAGCCCAGGCCAGTATGACCCTGACCTTGAGCAGCATCTTACCCTCACCTAGAATGATGCCACAGTAGAAAGACAAAATGATCGATTTTAACAATTGGCTAAAATTTTGGTGTCATTCAAAGGGGATCCAGTGTCTGTCAGCCTGAGATGACATGCTCGACAAGCCACGTTGCTTCGCTAGGGACGGCTTGCACCTGTCACCTCTGGGCTTTCGGATATTGGCAAAGGCTCTTGCCACCCCCATAGTGCCTTTTTTAGGCAAGGCTCAAAAGTCAAACCCACCTCTATAGACAGCACAAGGAACAAGAAACTAAGGGTAATGCTGCTAAATGCTAGAAGTCTTAACCTCAAGATGCATGCACTCGAAGCTCTCCTCAGTATGGAGAACATCGATATCTGTGCAGTGACAGAAACCTGGTTCAAGGCTCCAGAGAGCACCCCAGCACTACCAGGTTATACCTCATATCATGCTTTTCGGCCCCAAAACCCGGACCGACCCACAAAAGGAGGGGGAGTTTTCATATTTATCAAGGATATCCACACCTCCAGGTTAGTGGCATTGCACAAAGTATCGGAGACCATCCATGTGCAACTGACAGTGGGCAAGACTGCTTTTCAGTTTATAGCATCCTACAGACCACCCTCTCAAAGTCAGGAATCCCACTCGGCTTTCCTGAAAACATTGGAGAACATGAAGATCTCTCCGAACACCATTATAGTGGGTGACTTCAACTACCCAAACATAGACTGGGAGCATTACTCAAGCCCCAGCACCTTAGCCCAAAGTTTCCTGGAATTTATAAACTCAAATGCTATGGAACAACTAGTCACCACTCCCACAAGAGGGGAAAACATACTAGACCTGATCATTACCAACATGGGGACTCTATGCTCCATACCAGAAGTATATCCCTCATTGGTAAGATCAGACCATAAATTAATTTCACTGGATATCCACATCCCGACCCCACCCCCAGCCCAGAAAACCACAGTGAAAAACTTCTCAAAAGCAAACTTCACACTTCTCAAAACCGAAGTGGAATCCTTCAAGGCCCCAGGGCCATTGGAAACTATGGCCCAAACTGCAGAATCCTATATAAACGCATTCTACGGACATCTCCAGGAATGCATGGATCATGCTATCCCAAACAAAATCAAGACCCAATCATCCAAAGGCAGGCGTCCAGTCTGGTGAACCCCAGCCATAAATAAACTGTACAACAGAAGGAGGAAGCTACTAGATGATAGAGCAAAATCCCTAAAAGGGAAGGCATCTCTGATCAGTACTAGCAAAAAATTACGATCCCTCATAAAATCCTCCAAGGCCAGCTTCGAGAGAAAAATTGCACAGGACACTAAAAACAATCATAAGGCTTTTTTCAGTTATGTTAGGAACCTGGGATGCAACTCCCAGACTTGTTCTGAGTTGATTCTAAACGACAAAAAATACACTGAACCCACAGACATCGCCAATATCCTGGCAGACAGGTTCAGTGCAAACTTCTCCACCCCCCCCCCAAAAGAGCAAGTATCTATCCCGGCAGAGTGCAGCCTCCCAAACATTTCTGATGCTCAGGTGAAGGCCGCCCTCTCCAAAGCAAAAAACACTGCTTCCATGGGACCAGATGGCGTCCCGGGTTGCGTCCTACATGAACTCCAAGAAGAACTAATCCCTCAAGTAAAACTGCTGTACAATCTTAGCCTCACTACAGGATATGTGCCCAAAGAATGGCGTACAGCAACAGTGGTCCCACTCCACAAAGGTGGCGCCTCTACGGACCGTGGAAACTATTGCCCCATAAGCCTGACTAGCCTAGTCTGCAAGGCTATGGAGGGGATCATCATGGAACTCATAAACAAAGACATTGTGGACCTACAGACACTAGATCCTACCCAATCCTGCCTTTTGAACCTGGTCGACTTCTTCAAAACAGTCACCAAGGCCATAGATGAAGGGAAGGTAGTCCACACAGCCTATCTAGACCTCACAAAGGCATTTGACACAATACCCCACTCAGGCATCATAGATAAGCTATCCAGCCTAAATATAAACCCCTATGTCACAAGATGGGTCGCAAACTGGCTCAAAGACAGAACCCACAGAGTCAGAGTTGCTGGAGCCATGTCAGACTCGAAACCGGTCACAAGTGGCGTCCCACAAGGTTCTGTCCTGGGATCTCTCTTGTTCGGTATTTACTTTTCTGAGGTACAAGCCAATGTGGGAGGACTATGGCTCACCAAGTTTGCAGATGACTGCAAACTGGGCGCCATAATCGACTCTCCAGCTGACACAAACATCCTTCAAAAAGGTCTCGCAGAGATGGATAACTGGTGCCAGAGCCATGGTCTAAAGCTAAATGCCAAAAAGTGTATAGTCATGCCCTTTGGCAAAAACAATGTGCCCACAAATTATCACACAGGTGGTAACCCATTAAGTACAGAGAAAGTAATTAGGGATTTGGGGACCCAAGTTGATAGCAATCTCTCCTTTGACAACCACATTGCCAATGTGGTTAGAAAGACCTTCTACATAGCCCACCTCATCATGAAAGGATTCACATCTAGATCAAGAGAGGTAATTGTGCCCCTTTATTCATCCCTCATCAGGCCCATCATAGAATACAATGCCCCCTTTGGGATGTACCTTACCACACACCTGCAGCAATTAGAAAGACCCCAAAAGTACCTCAACAGGAGGATCAAGGGACTCAAACAGATGCCATATGCTGCTCAGTTAAAAAAACTCCAGCTCTACTCAGTTGCATACCGTCTACTTCGAGGCAATCTATGCCTGACATATAAAGCTATGTCCAACCCAGAATTAATGGACATGCTCCACCTCAGTAAATCTAAATCCCTTAGAGCCACGCACTCGAGGGACTTGAACCTCAGCACAGAAATAAATAGAACATGCTGGAGGGACAGATTCATAACCCAGAGGCTCCCTTCGCTCTGGCATAGAATTCCAATTCATGTTAAGCAGAGCACCTCATTGACTCTCTTCAAGAAGAATCTTGATGAGTGGATGGGGGATCGTAGGTTTGTCCCGAGGATTACTTCTGTCTCACTATTAGACAGAGACACAGTAAACTAAACTTTAAAAAGGGCACAGTATACTCAAATCAAGGGGTGGCGTAAGCCAAACACAATCGGGCTAGGCTTATAAATGCCCCAGGGCAGATAGCCTAGTATGAACCTATGAACAAAACCTCACCCCCTTTTTGACGCATGGTAGCACTCATTTCAGCGGTGGAGTGATCGGGAATGTCGAAGTTCAATATTCTTACAAGATTTTGGAACATCAGTGCAATGGAATTCAGCTAAACATTTCATGTATACGGCCATTCGGAAATGTGCCTTCACACAAATTAATGCATACCGTCCAGCATGAATGATCAGGTCTGTTCAGCTAGAGTCTTGATTTGTACTTCAAGAGAGATTGATATGGGCTCAGTAATGGATCCTCCACTTGCTACCATTGGTCTGTAGGAAGGGTCTCTGATGTTCTTGTGTAGTCTGGGGATACCTAAGAACCTGGGAGGTCTGAGGTAGGGATCCATCAGGAATTCCATAATTCTGTTGCTGATAAGACCCTCTTCATTCAGGTGGGTCAGTTTTATGTAGATTTCTTCATAGGCTGATTTTATACTGCCAAATTCTGTGGGATTGTAGTATACTACATTTCTGAGTGCAGACAATATCTTGTTTCAGAGCTGAGGGTGTCTATGACTATGATTCCCTCTCCTTTGTCAGCCTTCATAATTCTCCTTTTTCTAAATTTACTGTGTTGTACTAGGGCCATACTTTCTTGTTTGTCCTTGTTGTAGCAGCATTTTTTGCTCTGTTTCTTAATAAGTTTCTGATGTCTGCTTCACATTTGGATTCAAAGGCAACTAAAGTGTGGGTGAGGAGCGGAAATGTTGGATTTCTTCTATCTGATGCAACTGTTGTACCCGGTGATTGAGTCCTCAGGGGGTCATTATCTTCTTTTTCCATATAGAAGACATGAAGTTTAAGTTTCCTGATAAACATATTTGTATGGTATGTCTTAAAGACCATATGATCTAAGTTTAAAAGATTGCTTTTTAAACAGCTAACTGAATTCTCCTCCAGAAGCCGGCAACACAAACATCAATGATTTTTACCCCCCCCCCATATCCCCCACAACCCTTGCTAAGTAACTATATATATATATATATATATATATATATATATATATATATATATATATATATATATATATATCTCAACTGCGAGATTGCTCCATGTTGGGGAAAGGGTAAACAACCAACCCTAAAAAATATCAACTTCTGGAGGAGAACTCAGAAGCACCACACCTTCACAAAATAGTACTAAATTCCACTTCTTCCAACTAATTACAAAATTACAAAAAAAATTGTGTATTATTAATGCTCAAACAATTAAACGTTTGACAGTCACACAGCCAAAAAAACATGTCAACTGTGCAAACCTTCAACTCCATAGATTGCAATGAAGCAGCAATCACTAATGAAAGCAAAAAAGTTTTGCATTTGCAATTGTTAAAAACTAGAAAAACATGAAAAACAAAAACATTTAAAAACTGGTGTTATGGATGGCAATCGCCATACAACACCAATGAATCATCTCCCATCAGAATAAAAAAGATACAATCTAACCCTGTACCTTGGTTAACAAAAGAAACCAAGCAACTTCTGCACATTGGGGAAAAGTTTGGAATGAGTGGTCACAATACAAATCTCAAGGCAACTGGCAAAACTTCAGACATTTCAGAAATTGTACCAAATTACAAATTAAAATAAACCAAAACCTTCTATATTAATCTCTAGAAAAAATGCCAACATAACCCAAAGCTCTGCTGGGCATTACTCAACACTGTTCTCTACCAGGGTCAAACAACCCCACTAACATCATCAAGTAATAACACTAATGACATTGCAACCCAGTTCAGCAAACACTTTATCCACAAACAGTTTTATCTCTTATCAAAGATAACTTATCAGTCCCTCACCATCTACTCATCTAAATGACTTTACAATGTCCTTCTCCTTAAAATACATCCCTACTGCAACAATCAAAAGAATTTCCAAAATCTAAACCTACAAGCCTAGCAAGAGACAACCTTCCATGTGAATACATCAAGATGGCAGCAAACCCATTGGCTTACCCTGTCTTCATACTTATTAACTGATCTATTATTACAATGATTCATGTCTCATCTCTCTGGAAATAATCTTCTATCATACCTCTTCACAAAGACAGACTTTCAGCAGACCAGACTAACTACAGACCTATTGTAATACTGAATTTCTTATTAAAAATCCTAGAGAAATGTATTCACAGACAGCTCCTCTCACAGAACCAATGCAGCTTTTGTGTAATTCATAGCACTTTAACTGCCCTTTTACATTTCACCAACACAATCAACATTTAAATGCAAGTCACTTAGTCTCATTCATCTTCCTGGACTTATCCAAAGCATCTGACTCTGTCTCTCATCCTAAACTACTGACTGGATTCTCCTCCCTAGGCCTCTCACAATCTACACTATCTTGATTCAGTACTTAACGTATCAAGAGACAACAGGCTGTAAAATTGCAAAACACCTTTTCATATTTCCTTCCAGTTCCTTTTGGTGTCCTCCAAGGCTCAGTTCTCGAGCCCTTCTACATAATGTATTTATAAACAAGCTCTGTTCAGCTACCAAACAAGCTACCATTGTGCAGTACGCTGATGACTCCACTCTCCTCTGCACTGCAACAAGTCTTACAAAACTTCAATCACTGAAGCAGCATCATTTTCATTTGTCAGATCATGGCTATCTGATGCAAGCATTCTGCTAAACTCTAGAAACAGTAAATTAATGTTGTCTGCAACCAAACCCTTCTTTGCACTCAAACACTCTTTTAACATCACTTCAACAAGATAACCTACACAAAACTACTATGTGGAACTATAGCAAAAATCTGGAATGTGATCAGGACGCATTGCAAGTCATTAAAATAATTGCCAAAAACTGTGATTTCTCTATTGGTCAAACCCACACCTAGCTGATGCAACAAGGGAAACCATTGTCCAGTTCTACCTCCTCCCATACTGCTATGTGCATCAGCCACATTTACGAACTGGAAACAAAGTTAGAGGCATGCTGCAACAAAGTAGCAACATTTGTTACAAGTTGACTTATAGGATTCTATAAAGTTGTACACTATTTTATTGTTGGATAAACTAAATTCCATTGACAAAGATCTTGGTATTAATATCCTGTTTTCTTAGAATGCTGTATTTTAGATTATATCTTTGCATTTATATCCTGTTTCCTTAGAATTTTGTATTTTAAATTATATCTTTGCATTAATATCCTGTTTTCTTAGAATTCTGTATATTAGGCTATTGCTCTGTTGTTTGTATTCTTGATGTAGAACCCTGCATATTAGATCATTATTGTATGTTGTCTCTATTTCTATTGCAATGTTTTGTTTACAGGCTCCACTCTTCTAATTAAATGTTATAGCCTCTGGCTGACCAAATATGAAGATGATTGCAAATTAGGAGAAGTAATAGAATCCCTCACCAACATTAATGTTTTCCAGGAAGGGCTGACACAGACAAATAACTTGCATCAGAGCCATGGACTAAATTTAAATGCCAACAAATGCATAATTGTATCCTTCAGGAAATTATCCACCCCTGGTAACTACAATATTGACAAAATACCCCTAACAGTCAACCCAGTAGTCAGGGAATTGGGGACACACATTGACAGTAATCTAGCCTTTGACCAGCATGTGTCTACAGTAATGAGGAAAGCATTCTATGTTGTGTAACTTATAAACAAAGGTATGTCATTGTTCCATTGCATTCAGCATTCATCAGACCCATCATTGAGTACAACACCCTCTTTGGTTTGTACCTAACTAAGCACGTCCAACAATTGGAGCATCCACAGAGTTTCCTCACAGGGTGTAAGTTAACACATCCTATGCAGACCGCCTCAAAGCCCTATCCCTGTATTCTGCCTCCTACAGGCTGTTGAGAAGAGATCTGTGCCTGGCATATAAGGCACCATGATGGACCTCCTGAATATCTGCAAAACAAACAGCATCAGAATTACCCATTCTAAGGACTTAAACTTTGTGACACAAATAGGACTTGCTGGAGAGACAGATATGTATCCCAGAGACTATCACTTCTCTGGAACAGGCTCTCCATCCATGTAAAGCAGAGTTCCTCCCTAAACTAATTCATGTGTAAATTAGACAATTGAATAGGGAACAGGAAATTCATTCCTTGTTTGGCACCTGTGTCTCTAATGGTCACAGGCAGCCTGCAAATTGTTCATCTCCTAGGCCCCTACTTGTAAATGGTTCATCTCCCAAGCCCCTGCTTACACTTATCAGGGGTACTATAACTTGTCAGATATTTGGGATACAGGGATAGACTTATAAAGGCCATAGTGGTTATTAGCCTAGTACACACTTATGAACCTTTGCCATCCATAAACATTCCCTTACATATATATACTAAATCCATTGTCACACAACTGCCACGAAATTGAAATCAGCCTAAATCAGAAATACTAGTCCTGCACTCTATGAGCTAAAGCAGCAGGTGAGCCAATGTACAGTTAAATTCCACTTTCAGCTAAGAGACTGTTGGACATAAGGAACTGCACCCATAAAAAAGTACTAAACACTTCATTTTTAAACCCATTTACTTCTACTTCCTTTAATGTCGCACATTTCATACTTCTTCTCAGTACGTTTGCTACACACTTATTTACTAATATTCTATAAATGTCACCTACCATACTAGATACCTCTGTTGTCTGAAATGCAGTTAGCAACCATACTAACTTTTAAGAATGCTATTATGTGGGGCAGGTTTGCCCACCACACACCATTTACTTATACATACTTGCTTCATGGACTCACAAACATGAACAGTGCGTGACTCTGACAAGCCAGATTGCAGTCAACTAATTCAATCTTGACTATAATAGCAATGAACAAGACATTAATTGATGGAACAACCAACCAATAAACAAGTTTACAAGTTAAACTTTGAAGCAACAGCAAGCAACAGAAGGGATCTCATCTATATCTATATCTATATATATCTATACCTATATTTTATTTCTAATTAGCTATCACAAGCTGCTAACTCTCTAATGAATTTCTTACCAGATCATTCATAAATGTTTAGTGACTATCCCCTAATAAACAAGAACTAGGCAAATTGCCAAATATCAGAATGTAACTTCCCAACTCGCTGAACTCTTGTACTTCCCACTTCCAACCCTCAGACATGAAATTAATCAAAATGTAGACAGTGACATCAAGCTATATGTCAGTTCCACTGTTGCAATTATTTTTCTCTACCCTTCTTCCTGGCTTTGTACAGACATGACAACTTTCTCCATATCATCACACTGTTGTGCCATGGCTGATGCCTTTAAATGTAATGCGCCAGTTATAACCTTACTAGTATCCACTGTAGTGCAACTATTTCTCTCTTCTTTATCCTATAATATAAAGTTGGCTGCATTGGTAAACCTTTGTAACCAGTGTCCCAGATTTAATGTTTTGCTCTTCTCAACACTGACCATTACATCAGTAGGCCTATTAAATAAAAACAGCTAAATGTTGTAATCAGACTCCTTTTGTCTGTCTTTTACATGTCCTATGATGCCAAGTATGATTCTCAAATTTTTCCTACAATGTCTATAAATATTACATTAAGTTAAAGGATTCAGTTTACAACAGATACCTCCTTTTTTGGCTCCCCACAGCTGATTACGAGCTGCCACCATCTTCTTTCCTTATTCACCAGATCTACTGGACTAGTCTTAGTTTCCTATGGACTCTACTTCACCCATGGTCTGGATTTGGTGAGGACATTGAGGATTCTGGTATGGTCTAATATTGCTGCTGGGGAGTGGCCTTCCATTATTTTATTTTATTTTATTTATTTTTTTAGTTTACATTTGTTAACCGGGGGAGTCTGACTGAACCGAAAAGGCCCCTTTTCAGCAGAGGCCAGGGGAGAAAAGCTCCACAAAGAAAAATTACAGACACATTTAGTTATTTAGACATGATCAGTATACACACAAATTACAGGAGACATGTTTTTACAGTGGTATGCGGCACATAAACAGTTACAGTGGAGAGAACAAACAAAAAAAATATTCATTTTAAAAATAAAGGTAATTAATAGATTTGTAGTGTACAGCTGAAATTTGGAACATAGGTAGAATACATACATAGTACACAGGTACAGTACATACATTGTAGATTATGCTGTACCCCTTGCCTGTAGCATTCTGCTTGCTGCACAAAGCTCATCAGGCTCTTGGTGCTGCAATTGCAGCAAGCCAGGCTACTTACCACCCTCCCACCAGGGTGTGTTAGCAGGCATCAGATCTGCTTCTGCCCTTGCTTTTCCTCCCATTGCTTTTACTGTGTAATTGTTACTTTAAAGGACAACAATGGGATTCTATTATTAAATGCTCAAGTTCTCTTTCCTTTTCCTCTCTATTTATTGTCCCTGCTATGAATAAACAACAACACAGAATTTTAAAACAGTTTAAATTGACTGTTTCTCTCCACTAGAACAGTACCTTACTGTACTGTGGTGGTTTCACTTTCAAAAAACTTTTATCCCACCCTTACTGCAGTCTCCATTTCATTGATGTCATCAAGGCCACTGAATACAGGTAGTTCTATGGCCATCTGCCTCCCCAAACTGAGATCACTATGTCTGTCTTAAAAACCCACCCATGCTGTGATATCACAGCTCTCTGGTCCTTCTCCTACCCATACAGAAAGTAAAGGCTAGAACAAGGAAACTGTACATGAGTCAGGTCTCCTGCTGTGAGCTGTCAGTCACAGCAGGTAAGCTCAAATTACCCTTAGCACTTTGACAGCTAGGGAAGCTAGGTGTGAAGGGGAATGGGAAATGAGTCAATGTAGTACAATTCAGGCTTCACAAAAAATTCAGTTTAGCCATTCTAAAAGGAAACAGCAGTAAAAAGGACTTTGAAAGTCTATTCTGTAGCATTTTGTACTGTTTGTGTTTTAAGTTGTCATTGAACGGCATGAAATGTTACTTAAAACTGACTGAAAGACAGCAGTTTATGCACGTAAAATCAGTGCTGTGACAGGAGCTTTAGGAAGCAAGAGGCCTGCGTGATGTACCTTTTTACAGATGAACACTGCATTTTGAGATACCTAGAGACAGACTTAACAATCAAAATTACTTCAAGATGTCAGACCTCATGTAGTCAGACTCAGAAATTATGTATAAAAATATTTAAAAATCTGTAAATAGTCCTAGAGTGGTGTTAAAATGTAGGAAACACCAACCCCTGATGAAATAAACATGTTTTTTTGAGTATGTGGATGCGGTTCTCCTTTAAGTTGTCCTCTTATTTTCTTATCTTCTCCAACATTCTCAAACAGGTCTCCCTCCTCACCCTTTCCAAACCTATCTTTCTGTCTTGCTACAGTTCTCATTTGTACTTTTCTTTCTCATCTCTTTCCCTACTGTTAGAGTAACCAATTATAAATCTTATAGCAACTTGGCATTTTATGTTTCTACTATATAAAGCATTTTGATGTCTTTCCTTTAAAACATTTTCATACTTACACTCCATATTGCTTTGCTTTCTTACTGCCATCTTTACTTAATATCCTCACCCTGTTATAAGAATATCACTTTTAGCCAAATGGTTCAGTGAAAAAACTAGTTTCGCTTAAAATAAGTAGCTGAATTGTCATAACAAAGAAATATGTACATCTTACATTGACTTTATGGTGTTTTGTGCTCAATAAACGTTTGTGACATATCTGTGGCTGGCCGGTGTCTTGAACTCCTCAACAAGTGCTTTTGTTGGTTACTGTTGATTTCTTGCACTGTTTCTTCTGTCATCTTTGAAATATGTATATCTAATACGTCACTTTTGACTTGATTTCTTTATTAAATTCCTCTGAATTTTTTGCATTCCTGAGTTATTTCACTGAGTCATTTCTATTTTGAGAGATAATTTATATAAATCTAATGATGATCCCTTTCAAATGTAAGGTTTGCAGATATTTTTGCAAACATATTTCTGCATTTTGAAAGGTTTTTCTGGCTATGTACTCTACATTTGTTCAGGCACTTTTACTTTCTAGACAATATATACATTTGTTTGGTTCCTTATTGAGTTTAATTATGCACCTGTATTACTGAAAATAATTGATTATCGCTTGCTTCTCTTACTGATGAAATCTCTTGGGTGTTTTTTTTTCTGTGAATAACGTCAGGCTTTGCTGTGCTGTGTTCACCTGACTGCCAAAGACAACAAATAAATGAATCTGACATAATTTTTGACTCAGTTATTTGTCTAGCAAAGGCTGTAGGTTAAATAACAATCCCCTCAGAAAGTTCAGGTATTGAATATTTTATGATCCCATTTTAGACTGTGAGATGGATAGAATGGCTAAGCGAAGGAGTTCTTACTCATCATAGAATCCTGTGCTTCTGTTCTTTGAGTTTCTATAGCTGGTGTCATACCCTACACACTGACAAAATACATCAAACACATTTTCTGACTTATCCTACCTAAATTATTACAAACAAATCCTTTTGTGTCACATGTAGCAATACATGTAGGCTTTGTTTTTGTCAAAACATCATTCTGAAATTCACGAGACTGCTGTCTTTGTGACACGATATACTCATTAGTAGGAACACATTCAGCCATAACAATAGCCAGGTGTATTTCCATTGAAATGTGTAAAAGGCCCACACCTGGGCCTTAGGCTAATTAGCATTCCTTTAGTGAGCTGGAACACCTACTCAGTCATTTTATAAGATAACATAAAATAAGTGTTGGAATACATATAGAAATAAACATAGCTTGCTTAGTCTATAGGATAAGCAAAAAACAATATGCATTTTGAGGCCATGGAGGTGAAAAGAACTGTCTGATCACAAGGACCTGTCCCTTTTCCCTTGTGCCTCTCATTCATTATTCATTAACAAACTACCCTTGGGTTATCCTCACTTCCCCTTAATTCTGTATGCAAATTATGTGGTTGTTTTCAGGCCTGGCTCAGTCCATAGCAGTAATAAAAAGCAACTCAGTATGACATTGGCTTAATATCTAGCTGGTCAAACTCCATGCATCTACTACAAAACTCATCAAAAAACAAAAGAAACCTTTTTTGGCACTAAACATTAACTGTTCACAGTACCTCTGACTGGCATCCTAATTCCCAGCTAACAACTCCAGAAACTACTAATTCTATTTTGGTCCTGGAAGATTTCACACTTCCTCTCCCAGCTGCTAGAGGAACATTTGGAAATGAGCTCTGCAAGTCCAATTAGAATATAGGCTTCATATTACTAAGCTGCGTTCAAGAAAGTCTTAAATCTGCAAGGGCTGACCCTCTTCTAGGTTCCCTTCTATTCATCCTCCTAAAGCTAAACTCTTTCCTGTACTTACCTGTTCAATTCTTAGTAAGGACAGTAAGTTACAACCTCATTTCTTACTAAGGGTGTAGCTAGGCATACTCTTTGTATGCTACTGAGTACAATTTTCTAAATGCTACTTGGCTTTACAATGGCTTTTTTAGGCTATGCTATTTCCACAACTGTCTAAATTAAAGCCTCCAATAAGAGTTATATATTCTTTGAAGGTTGGGCATCGGGCTGGCAACTCGGCACCATAAAAATCCACTGCCAATCATGAGCGGACCAGAGTTCTACTGTGGCAACCCCTAACCGGGAAAAGCCGAAAGTCTTTTTATAGTGATGAAATACATATTTAATGGTTTTAGAAGGAAAGTGATGCAAACATTTATTAAGTGCTGGGGGATAACATGTCAAAATTTTAACTGCGAAGTGGTTTGGGAGGCAGCAATAACAGCAGAATTAAATTGTCTGGCTACGACCTTGTTTTTTACCCTAACAATGACTGCTGTCTTTAAAACTTTCTCAATAGCACCAAGACTGTGAGAATCACCTGGTTCTGAGGCAATGAAGGATAAAGCTCAGACTATCTCCCAGTTAAAATGAGTCTGATTAGTGGCTCAGGAGCTGAAAGAGCATGGGAGTAGAGAGTAGGAATGAGTGGCAAATGCCAAGTCACCTATTGTGAAGTTAGGATTTTTGCTACAGAGCTGTTTTGCCAATGCAAGGGGAGGTTTGCAAGAGATACATCAGTAACCACAGTTGTGCCATTGGCTCACCAAGTCAGTGATAGTAGCACTCATTAGAATGTGAGGAGGTATTAATATGGGGAGGGTAGAAGGTCCTTGCAGTGACTGAGGCACTCACATCAGCACCAGGGGTCACAGTTAAGGCTTAAACTGTGGAAGTCTCTGATGGCTGCCTGAATGGCAGCCTCTGTACCTGCTGTTGCCCTATGGGAAATGAATGGGCTGATTGATCACTCAGGGTTGATGGCAGACAGGCAGGTAGGGATAATTTGAATCAATCCCACCCACTATTAGAAATCTAAACAGTTACCCTGATCATCATCATCAACCCCTTTTTTCCCATTTTCTACATGGGGATGCCGCCTTTCTCTCAGCTCAGTACTACTCTCTTACCTTCTTCAATAGTTATGCCTGACTGTTGCAGGTCTTCTTTCGTACAATCCATTCATCTCTTTGTCAGACATGCTCATTTCCTCTTGCCTTCTTCCTGTGTCTCCTAACTCTTCTTCATTGAATCATCTTCTACTGTCCTGCACATATGCCCGAAGTACAGTAATCTGTTCTCTTTGACCTGCTCCTCAACTGGAGCTATTTTGATTTCTTTAATGCCATCATTCCCTTGTCTGTCCTACAGTGTAAAGTCTATCATCTGCATAAGTTACTCTGGATTCCAGGCAAAATTATAAGCCCACAAACACTTTCCTCACAAGTACGGCAAGTGCCATGGCCCATAACTCCAAAATCAATTCAAAAAACTAAGGCCAGCACTGTGTTGTGTTGCCAAGAATCTATTTAATTATGTAAACACCATAGTACTACTAGGGGTAAGAACCCCTAGAGATACACCAAAAAAACAAGCAAACCTGTTTTGGCTATCCCAGCCTTCTTCAGTGCAAATACAAAAAATAATGAATTGAGGCAGAGCAAAGATTATTTATAGACATTGGTTAATTCATTGTTAAACAGCATCCAGTTTATTGTTATAAATGCTCATTCAAGCCAGGGCTAAAAAGCCCACCCAATTTAATTATCCATTTCTTCTCCTAAGCATTTAGTATCAAGTGCCAGCCACCTTTAGATGTCCTGTCCCCAATAATCCTGTCAATAACTGTAAAGTAAAAAGAAGCAGTAAGGTGCTTGAGTGTATGTGTAATGCACTATCCAATTTGTGATTCCTGACATCGCTCATGTGTTCAAAGATCCTAATTCTAAGTGTCCTGGAAATCTGACCCACATAGAAGGCTGAGCAATAGCAAGAAACAAGCTATATAACCCAGTCCGAACCATAATTGGCTAGAAACTTATTCTCAAATACCTGGGTTGTGTTTTTACTGGTAAATTGTTTTGTTTTCAGGACTCTAGGGCAATGTGTACAATGACCACATGGATAGGTCCCAAATAGTTTTTCCCCTGTCAATGTATGTTGTTGAGCTGAATCCAAAAAATTGGAATGATGTTTATAATGACTCAAATGGGAACCTAAAGTTTTCCCCCCAATGAAAATAGAAGTAACAGCTGCCCCCAATAACTGAGGTCAATTTGTTGTCAGCCAACAAAATCTTCCAATGTTTCTGTACTGTGTTCATAAGTGGCAGGGGATGTTGCAACCATATGTGATGACTATCCTCACAACGTTTTGGTCTGCTGTTGTTTCAGTTTTATATTGTAAAGATGGTCCCTAACTTGTGTCGTGGCCCACCCACTGGCCATGGCGATGTTCCCTGATTTATAACCTCTGTTCCAAAATCTACAGACGAGATCCTCTTTGTATTTATTAAAAGTAATATCATCTGAACATATGCATCTGACCATTAAAACTGCAATTTGGGAATGTTACGTATCACATGTTGAGGGTGGAGGCTGGTGGCATGGAGTAGAGAATTATACTGGGGGTATTTCCTGTAAATTTGTGTACTTAAGAGGTTATCCACATTTCTTGAGATGGTCACATCCAAGAATGTTATTTCCTGCAAATGGAAATTCACCTTGAACTCAATCCCCCACTTATTCTGGTTAAGATATTCTACAAACTCCAAAAGATAAGCCATATCAGCCCTCCACACCATCCAACAATCATCCAGGTACCACCGCCAAATGTCCATTTCCCCAAAATAGATGTTATGGTTGGGATCATAAATTAATTCAGCCTCTAGATAAGCCATAAACAAATTGGCATAAATGGGGGAAAATGATGCCCCCATTGCTGTGCCCTGTAACTGCCAATAACTTTGCCCATGAAAGTGAAATACATTCTTCGTAAGGACATGTTCAGCCAAACATACCAAGAATGTGTTGAACCCAGGTTGATACAAGGCACTTTTATCCAGCCAAAATTGAAAAGCTGATAGTCCTGCCCAATGGGGAATATTGGTATATAACGCAGTGACATCTAATGTGCATAAAAACCAGGTGGATTTCAACTGCGTATTGGACACAATCTCCAAAAATTGTGTGGTATCCTGGATGCGTGATCTGATCCATCCCAAAAGCGGTTTCAAATATAGGGTCAGATATTCAGATAATGGTTCAGTCAAACTACCCCTGCCTGAGACTATAGGTCTGCCTGGCGGGCACTGGGGATGCCTTCCTGTTTGGCTTTAAATAGAAACCTATCAATCTCAACTTTAAATTTAGCTGTAGGGTCCAATGGCATAGACATATAATATTTGGCATCCCTAAGCTGTCTTAGTGCCTCCAGATAATAACTATCCCAGATCATTACCACTACTGCCCCTCCTTTATCTGCTGGTAAAATTACCAGATTTTTGTTATTTTTTAACTCCAACAGAGCTGGCTGTTCAATCTTTGAGAGGTTATGTTAGAGAATATCATATTCATGGGTGTTATACTGCAGATCTTTAAGACCGCTTGATTGAAACAATGACACTTGATTCGACATAGGTGGCATAAACATGGACTTGTGAAATTTGAAAGAACTGGTATTGGTAATATCAGGTCCGGAATCATTAAAAATGAGACAATAACTTACAACATAGAAATTAGTTTTTGTTGTCTTTCGGCTTTTCCCGGTTGGGGGTCACCACAGTGGAACTCCGGTCCGTTAATGATTGGCAGTAGATTTTCTCAAACGCCGAGGTGCCAGCTCAATGTTCAACCTTCAACGAAGGCACGCCCATTTATACATGTCTTTCGAACGCCCACCCAAATTAGTAAAATCAGAAAATTAAATTTCTAGCCAATTGTGGTTTGGACTGGGTTATATACCTTATTTCTTGCTCTTGATCAGCCTTCTGTGTGGGTCAGACTTCCAGGCCACTTAGAATTAGGATCTCTGAACACATGAGCAATGTCAGGAATCACAAATTGGCTTGTGCATTATACATACACCCAAGCACCTTACTGCTTCTTTTTACTTTACAGTTATTGATAGGATTATTGGGGACAGGACATCTAAAGGTGGTTGGCACTTGATACTAAATGCTAAGGAGAAGAAATGGATAATTAAATTGGGTGGGCTTTTTAGCCCTGGCTTGAATGAGCATTTATAACAATTAATTGAATGTTGTTTAACAATTAATTAACCAATGTCTATAAATAATCTTTGCTCTGCCTCAATTCATTATTTTTTGTATTTGCACTGAAGAAGGCTGGGATAGCCGAAACCGGTTTGCTTGTTTTTTTGGCGTATCTCTAGGGGTTCTTATCCCTAGTAGTACTATAGTGTTTACATAATTAAATAGATTCTTGGCAACACAACACAGTGCTGGCCTTGTTTTTTTGAATAAAATTAAAAGCCCACCTACTAGAGAAAGGAAAATGCAAATGCACTAAGCATGAAGGAATAACAGTTTATTAATCCATGCAAATAAAGCAACACAGGCTACTCACATAATTACAATTCAGACCCCAGGACAATATTTGAACATATTACACTCATAGCTATTTATGTTTCTACAGCAATACTTCTAATACCAGCACTGTTCTCATTTTCAGCAGTAGAATATATATGTAAGATTTTCACTGCTTACAAACACTGTTCCAGCAATTTTCAAGATATCTGTAGACTGTATGTTGCCTGTAATACAATATTATGTCAATTATTACATAATAATACATTATTAATTAATCTGTTTAATTTTTTATCTCCAGAGTTAAAGCTGTTCTGTTAAATTTTACTAATTTCTATGTTGTATGTTATTGTCTCATTTTTAAAAAATTAGCAGTTTTATCCACATTGTTTGCTATCTTTTAAATGTATCTCTCTGGCTGAGTTTAAAATAGACCCAGTTGGATCAGTGATCTACCCCTGTTCAAGAAAAAGAAACAAACAAATAATGTAACACATTCATATTAGCTGTTTAAACTTCAGGATGGAGTACTTTTCCAGTACTAAATTTTCCACGGATAATTATTTATGGCAGAATATTTGTGCAGAATGCCAAATCCTTTTTCTTGTATCATATTTACAGATGGAATAGTCCATTCTTATTTAAAAGTATTGCAAACCAGTGTTGCATTGATGCCACCAACCTTACAGGCTGTAGTATAGTCACAACCATTAATGAGGGATTTCATGACTATATTTATACCATAGCTCCAAACTAAAACTTGCATTTTTTTGTCTATTGCAAAGGTGAAATTCAGAGTCTTTTATGTGACATAATCTTTTTAAGATCTAATATCTTATATTTAGTCTGAAGACAGTAAACACCTGCTGATTTTTAGATTCCCTTGAAGAAAGTCATCTCTAACCAGCTATGTGTAATTTGAATGTAGCTCCCTAAAGCTTCTTCTTAATAAAATGGGGCTTAGATAGTTGGATTAAGAGATTATGTGGACAATCCAATACTGCTGCTATGGAAAATAATAGACAAACTGTGGCCCAAGCAGTCCACAAACACACACACACACACACACACACACACACACACACACACACACACACACACACCTGGGAAAGGCTGGCTTAGGTTTACTAGCTATGCCCCCTTTTGCCCAGACTATAAGGTAGTTTTCACTGCCACCAGCCAATTCCTTATCAACTACTTTAAGGTCCTTCACAAAGGCTGTCCAGTCTTACTGTGTAATATTAATATTAATACAAATGGTAGTTTGACCAAGAGCAAGGCTATTAGGAGTGGTCCACATAGTGTCACCAAATAAATATGCAAGTACTCTCAAAACTTAAATATCTTTAGACAGATCAGCTACAATGAAAGGTTTAAATATATTTAATAATAAATAATAAAATAATGACTCAGTATATAATCACAGTGACATTAGAGTTCAAAATCACAGGAAAATATTTAAAACAACATTGCAGGACAGTCTCAAATAAATAAAGAAAAATATCTAAACTAAGCTTTGCTATAGTCCTGACTATATCTAAGAGAATGTTGCTATTCCCTAATAACTTACTTCATCAGAGCAGGGCAGATGTGTGGTGAATGGATCTTGTCAGGTCCAATACAGAATACAGAATTCTATGTCTCACTAAGAGACTTCTCAAATTAATATCTCAAATATTACTGCTGGAATAGCTTGCAGAATGATATAATTTCTTTTCACCTGACTCTATCTCAGGTGACCCCCCCCCACACTGCTGGACTCTGGCAGTATTTGGCATCTACCTGTGAAAATACATAGGCCTCAGATCTTTGGCAGATGCTGGAAGTTATAAAACAATTCCATTCCTTCCTTCACATTTCAAAATTAGTAATTAGTTTACTCTGAAGACAATACAGAAAGCTTTTCAGCACAGACTCTGTGTCTAGCTGTATTGAAGACTGAAAGATACCATCTTTTATTGCATAGCCATAAAGTAATTTAATTTCAACTGTTTTTCTGAAGTTTACCTCCTGTATTCCAGTTTTCACTGTTAAAATATATACATTTAAACAGTTATAATAGTGCATGTAGATTTCTGTTCTATTCTATGAGGGCACACTGAGGTTACAGTTCAAACAGCACTTTGCAAAAACCTTTTCAACACACATTCTGTACCAGCAGTTTGATATACACATGACATACAGTTCTAATACATTTCTAACACAAGCTTCTTATATGAACCATGTTGATATTCACAAATGACATATAATTATTTACAAAGATAATGCTGTAATTAAATCAAAAGGTGCTTCAACAAAGTATTAGTTTAAGGGTGTGCACACTTATGCAACCAGCTTACTGTATGTTTTTTATTTTTTTATATTTTACCCTAACAAATTTGTTTGTTTTTCAATTGAATTGTACATTCTATAGGTCACATTAAAGGTGGGAAAAGGTTTGAAATGATTTATTGTGGTCTCAATTTTTTATATCACAAAAACCTGGCATTTTAATAGGGGTGTGTTATACTTTTATATCCACTGTATGTAAGATACTACTAGTGAAATCTTTCTGTCTAGAGCAAATACTCCCTGACCCTAATGGAATGGGTTCTGTCAGACAGTCATTTACCGATCCAGCAAACTTATGTGTGGATTAAAGCTGAGTTGGGAGAGTTTGTCAATAATGACTGCATGCAAATAGTATCAAAGGCCTTGGCAAGGTCTGTATGCTTCTTATTCATGATGTCAGTAACCCTGTTAAAGAACTCATCAAGTTTGGTCAGTTAAGATCTGCCTTTTACAAAATTGAACTGGTGCGTACCCAGGGATATAAAGTCACCTATATTATTCTTGATTAGTTCAGCTGCAAAAAAATTCCGCAGTCATGCAGACAGCACTAGTGAGGCTATTAAGCTTGTAATTCCCTGGGTCAGTAGAGGGACCACTTTTATTCAAGGGCACCACAACGTAAGGACAAAACTAGTAGAGAGAGTCAACCTGACGAGTTGTTGGTGGGGTTTTGCTAGATGAGACTTTATACCTCTCAGCAGTCATTCAGTGACATTATCATGACTCATGGAAGTAGAATTTTTAATTTTGAAAAGTGCCAAAAGGACTTGGTCCAATTTATCTGAGGGTGTGGGTAAGTAGAGTAAAGTTGAAAGAGAATTTGTCTGCAAGAATATTAGCAATGTTCTTGGGGTGAGAGAAGGAGGTACCATTGGATATAGGGTCAGTACAGAATTGTAATATATCTAAAAAGGACCTTATGGTTATCTTTTGAATCAGTTGAAACTCTAATTTTACTTACATTTCCTAATGATAAGTTTAAGATGATTACGTACCAGTTTAAATCCCTGTTAGCATTGTTTGTCGATGTGTTAGTTTTACCAAATGGGATTAATTTTAAACCTTCCATTATGCTCATGCCTCAACGTGTCTGTCCAAGAGGGAGTAGAATTCAAAAGAGGAGGAGTAGGCAGCAGACTCAGGTACAAGGTGTCTTCCCACATGTCCTTGGCTGTCTGGTCAACATTTTTTTTATCCATATTCTTAAGATATTTAATTCTTTCAGGCCCCCACAGAAATTGATAAGACTGTACCAGTTCATGGCTAGGAGTATAATTCAAACACTTGCCTTTGTTTTATTTTCATTAGTTTTATAGCCTGAACAATTCTGATGTTTTTAGTAATCCAAATACCTTTGGAATGTTTTGTTGTTGCATGCAGTATAACATCATCTTCAAACATTGCTAGCTTCTCTTGTCGACCATACCATTCATATTCCTGCATTTGTGAGTGCCTTATTTTAATAGCGAAAGGACCCAAATAATAATACAAATAGCTAAGGGGAGAGTGGTCACCCTTGCCTTATTCTCTTTGTAAGGCTGTATCTGCTAGAAAAGATCTATTCAGTTTTTATATATGCTTCTGCTCCCTTGTATATTACCAACTCTATCCTCTTTCTTGAGAGGCCATGCACATAAACTCAGATGACCATGTCAGTTGCCTTTTTGACATCCAACCCTATTAACATTAATATCTTTCTGTTTTACTCTGTTTCTTTCTGTATCATTGATGTTGGCAAACTCTTGTCTGTCTTCAATGAATCCCTACTTATCAAAGCAAATAATACTTGGAAGTACGCTTGTCAGTCATTTTGCAAGTATAGCTATAAATATTTTGGAGTCATGATTTAGCGCAGATATTGGTCTGTATGGTCCAGATCCAGCAAAGACTCTCCCTTCTTTTCTCTTCTTTAGGGGGTACTATCCTTACTAATCTCTCAAAGACTGTTCAACTATCCACATTCTATTATATAGCTGAACAATTAAAACCGTCTTTATTATTATTATTATTATCATTATTATTTTGCTACCAATTCTCCATATTTCAGTAGGCATTCTATCTTTGGCCTATTGACTTTTCAGTTGCTTAGCCTTTTATTGCCAGTGAAATTACTTCCTTTCTTATAATTTTTAATAAGGTCTCCATTTCCTTCTTCAGCTCTGTTAACGTTTGCACATCCAGTTCTACAAAAAATAACTATTTTTTCTTCTAATGCTTCCCCCTTCTTCCCCTCTATATAGTGTCTCATAGTAGTCTTTCATTATTCTTTAAACTTCTTTGAGGCCACTCATCTTTCTTTCTGTATTTGGATCTCTTAGTTTACTAACTAACTTTTCTACTTTTTGCTGCCTCAGTATATATGCTAATAGCTTCACATTTCCTGGGTTACTATCGAAAACAGCAATTTCACTGCTGCAACTCTTTATTCATTTATATTTTACTGATGATCTATTATTTGTTTCTTTTTCAGTTAGCTGTTCATTTTCTTTCTTATTCATTCATTCATTCATTCATTCATTCATTCATTCATTCATTCATTCATTCATTCAGTTTGCTAATTGGGTAGGTAGACTGGTTCACAGACCCTTTTCAGCAACAAAATTCTGAAGAATTATCTTCATTTTGCCCCAGTTTCCTGCTAGCTTTACTTCTCTAGTATCTAGCGGACTCAACAAGTCTGTACTGTTTTCCCACCATAATGTCATACCTCTCAACTTCTTAGCGCAAAAAATCTGGACAAAGCCTGACAGAATGGGGGGACAAAGGCCCAAAAATAGGGACAGATTTTAAATATTGCTCTTACAAACTTAGAAAGTTGCTAGAGTATCAGGGTTTGTTTTAACATACATTTTCTGAAGGATTTGAAGTCTGAAAAGCAAATCTGTCATTATTTAGTGACTTCAGTCCTCAGATCATCCTAGTTATTTGACAGAAAATCACAAATTTTATGAGGAACAGAACAAAAATATGAAGCAAAAATCTGGACAGTCTGCAAAAATCTGGAAAGTTGAGAGGCATGCCGCCATTCCTTGAAGGAATTCTTTGCATCAAATATGTGGAAAATGCAAGTGTTTTTTTCTTTCTTCCCATCTCTTCCCTCCTTAACCTAACTTGGATAGGGGCATGATGTGAAATTAGTATAGGGTGAGTCTTATGCATTGAAACTACATTTATTTGTACTACAGATATGTAATGTCTGTCTAGTCTTACCCAGTTTCTGTATTGCAAAGATTACTGTGTATACTCTTTCTGTCTGCCTGTCTCACATTAGGTTCATACTGTTTTCAGCTTATAACTTTTCATGTATTTTCCAAAATACCTTCCTTCCTTTGTGATCGTATACAACCTTGCCCCCCCCCCCCCCCCGGTGATATCATGCTTGTCATATATGATAGCTTATTATTTCTCTTACTACATATTTTAACTCTGCTAAGCTTGTCTTCTGGGATATACACACAAGTCAAAGTTATTATTTTCCCCCTACCAATAACCTCTTAGCATCACATACCGCCCTTGTCCATCAGAGTATTCCTTCTCTATTTCTATAGTTGTTCCTTTCGGTATCAGTATTACAAGTCGTCTCTTCCTGGCCCCTTCACAGTCAGCACAATATGTCTCTTTCCCACTGATCTTCACTAACACTGTATGCTCTATTGCATCCAAGTACATTTCTTGAAACATCATCATGATTTCTGCTTTGCTTTTGAGTAAGAATACTCTCTGTCTCATATTTTGCAATACCGCCACACTATTTATATTTCATGATAAAATACTGAGTGCAGTCATGTTTGCCTACTCTATCATGAATCCCTTAACTTCTGTTTGTACATTGTCTCTTTTTCTTCTAATGAACATTCATGCCACTCTTGCTTTCCATCCCTGGTATGACTTTTAACCCTTATCTGCTTTCTTTTAAGTTACTGCTATATACTGCTGTTTATAATATTCATAGTTTCCCCCTTCAACACTCTTGATTTAAGCAGTCTTTATCAGAACAACTTTACAGTCTTTATACAAATGTATATTTACTACACACTCTTCCTTTCCTGGAACATCCTCTCCATTCAGGAGACTAATTGTACTTATTTTTTGCTTTTTTCCTCCTTTGCCAAGTCTTGTTATAATTCTAATGGATTTGTTGAATGATGCTAATGGTTTTCTAGAGGCACTGTCCATACAGTATAACATACATTTATGCTCCATCTAGGGACAAAAAACATTTTCTGTTTTATTCTCTACAGTTAACATTCAGCCAGTATTCTTTATTAATGTCCATAATCTCAATTTTCCCAGTTTTCCCTAAATAGTGATTTGCATAGTTTTTTCACTGCTTTCCAATCTTTTACTTTGCAAGTGTATAATCTGGCTTTTTTGAGAATGAAATGTTTCCACTGCTTTTGCTCCTTTACATTTAAAGGAGGCTCTTATTATTCAGTTCTTCACAAAGGTCATGCTTGTTGAGTTGCGTAGACAACTCAAAGCTTTTAACTGTAGTTCTCGGTTCGTACAGCTCACATCAGCAAGATTCCCATCTTTGACCAATAAAATCTGATTTTCTCATAAACCCCACCTTTAGACATAACTCTGCCATCTCTTTTTCTGCTACCAGTACATAGAACAGCTTATCTTTCTTAAACATCTTGTTTCTCGTATATGACTATTACTGGCTTTTGGAGTTTTGTTAAATTATATATTTAACCAATGAGAAAACTGAATAGTTTACTGCTCTTTAACTATAAATGTAGTTTCCATTACTTATTAACATGCAAGTTAAACACTTCAAAAGGCTGCCATCACAATACTGCCAAGTCTCGTTCCCCAGTCCCCCCACCATTCTATACTTCACACATAACCATTTGCTTTTCTTTATACTCTTTTTTTAGATTTTTATATGCTCACTATAACATTCTAAATGCATTTTTATCAAATGCCCTAAAAGGATACACCTTCTTGGTTTCTCTAGAACACATCTGAGCAAATTTTGTTTGCAATTAATATTCATAAACTGTGAGGAAAAGGGAGAGATGGAAAATGTTGTAACAGAGAAACCATGCTGAAACTAAATATTTATCACAATTACTCATTATCACTTCAAAGTACCAATCCCTTCAGTGTTTCTCCATTTCTCCAATCCTGCTGAGTCCACTTTGTTGGCTGGAGTGAAATGCAGCTGTGACCGTCCTGGTGAATTCTTGTACATCTTTTTGTTTTTCTAGATTTTTGTTTATGAAAAAACAAGAAGAGTTTCTTCCCTTTTAGTGTTTAGGGGCAGCTGCCTTACTGACAGATGATTGATCAGTGTCTGTCTGTCCCTTCCTGACCTAATTTTGTCCATCTTGCAGCCTCTGGAGGTTTTCATCCATCTAGGTTTTAGTTCCTTGTTGGTGGGGAGGCTATGGAAACTTTCAACACCAATGGCTATAACAGTTTCAATTTATGGTAAGACTTGATTTTTATTTTTACTAGAACAAGTCTAGATTCTTTTCTTGTTTGAGTGTTAGACATATACCTTATGTACTCTTTTCATCTATAAGTCCTGAGGTGATATGTGTGTCCATTCACTAATGCATTTCACTATGAATGCAGTGCAGCTAGATACTTCAACTTTCTCACAATCCTCCATTCCATTAGCTTAATCCTTCCTGCAGCACGTCAAGTTCAGTAAACTCTTCTTTGAGTTCTTTTTCATCTTTTTGTTCCTGTATTACTTTATATTAGTGCTCATTTAGTGCTTCTTCCATTCTTAATGTTTTTTTATTTGCTTTTATATATTCTAGTATTCCACATATATTTTTTAATACCTTTATTAAATTATTGCTTAAGACATAGGCAAACATACAGTAACAGAAAAAAAAACATAATAACATTTTTTTATGCTTTATACAATGCATATACGTTTTCTTTCTTTGTAAGAAATGTCATCCACTCCAGCATTTCATATACTGTAAAATTCCTGCCTTATCTTAAACCTTACTCATCCTCCTGAACATTATTCTGCATGTATTATTCTCACAACTTCCATTTGTTTCTAAATAATTTACTCCTTGCCCTTAGTAACGATTTGCTTCCAGTTGTTTTATCTCTTAAACAATATTCAATACTTCAGTTATAGTTGGTTTTGGTTTTGATTTCCATTTTCTAGCAGCCAATAGCATTAAATTAATAAGGACTACTATGTCTAAGCAATTCAGATCATGCGTCCCAGTTCAAAGGAATTATTTCTTTAGTTGCAGCAATTTGCTCCTGCAATACATCTGACAAAGTGCTCAGTAGTGTAGGTTTCAAATCTGCCAACTCAAGACACTAGCAAAAAAAAAAAAAAAACATGTTCCCAGTTACCTTTCTCTTTCTCATCAAATCTCCAGCATTTGCTATCTACCTGAGGAAAAATTCTTTGAAATCTACTCAGGGTATGAAAATAGCTGTGCAAACACTTAAAAGCAAGACTCCTAAACCTTCTTGACCTTGTTCCATACGTTAGAGCCATAAATATGTTCTGTTGTAAATTAATGTTCCAGTCTCTCTTCCCAATCTTTTTTAACCTCCTATGATTGATTCTTATAGCTATCATACAATATTTTCTATGTACTAGAAATTATTCATTTTTAATGGCAGCTTCTTTTCTAGACTTGACTAAAAACTCTGGTCTTTCATTTAGGCGTCATTTAACCTTTTCTTTTTGCCTATACTCTGATATCAATCCCTGGTAGGGAAGTCAGTCTCTAATCTCCAGTACAAACTTCTGCTTGGAATCAATCCACTTTATTACCTTTCTCTCTGTCTCTCACACTCTCTCCCAATATCTTAGTTTCTTTGCTAGTTTTTTTTCTAGTAAATTCCAGCCCCATCTTGTCTATGTTCTATGCCCCTAATTGCAGTCATCCCTACTGGCAAAATCTCCTTTTGACATTCCCGTTTTCTATTACTTCTTAGAATACCTTCTACAACTTTAGGAACATAATACTCTATATGGTTATTTGTATTGTCCTTAAGGATGTTGTTGTTATCTTTCGGCTTTTCCCAGTTAGGGGTCGCCACAGCAGAACTCCGGTCCGCTAATAGTTGGCAGTAGATTTTCATGAATGCCGAGGTGCCAGCTCGACGTCCAACCTTCAACGAAGGCACACCCATTTACGCATGTCTTTCAAATGCCCACCCAACCACGGGGAGGAAATGCAGACTCCACACAGAAGGCACTCCCTGCACTTCAGCCGAGAATCGAACGGGAGAACCTCTTGCTGTGAGGCAACAATGCTACCGCTGCACCACCGCAGATGCTTTGTCCTTAAGGATCTGCATCCAAAATTTTACTCTCATTTTAGTTTTAGAACTTCCCCCTGCTTCATTATCATCCATTTCCACTTTGCTTTATAACCTTTTGCTTGTGTTATGTATATGAGCCTTAACTCCTTAGCTCTAAAATAGCCATCCAAATCAGGCAGTCTAAACCTGTCTTGTTTTATGAGAAGGATCAACTTGTCCTACTCAACTCTTTCCCTCTACCCCTCCCATATAAATTTCTTCACCACTTATAGATTCATAGATTGTTACTAGGGTAATGACCTGGGGGGTCTTTCTAAGCCTAACCAAGCTTTTCCAAAAGAATAATGATGTCCTGTATCCAAATAGGACATTGAGGGCCAGACATTTATAAGCTATCTTTGTCCATAAGGGTCATGGGTGCCAGGCCATGTGTAAATTTCCTATCCAATATCCACTAGTCTAGGTTTATTATGTCCATAACTTCTCTGGCTGATAAAAATAAGCCTGATCTGTATACAGAATAAAAGGGACTAAATACATTTTCACTGCTTGTATCTTACTATCCATATCATAAACAAGAGTTTCCATTTTCTTAGTTCTTGCATGATCTTTTGATCTGATGCTGTCATTTTCATTCGTTCCTCAATGAATGGGTTATGGTTTCGATCCTCAGATCCAATTTGGCCACTTTCTAAAGATTCCAGGATCTGAATCTTGAGTCCCTCCCTTACCCATAATGACCCTGACCAGAAAAACCCCTTAGATCTCATTTGCTGCTCTTTACTGTCGGGATTGTGATTCCTCAAGCGTCTTTGGGGTGTTGTGAATGAAAGTTTGCATTTTCATTTTACCTTTTTACACATTCTTCTTCTAATTATTAGTTAAATTAACCCCGTTACCCTCTATAAACTTCTCTACTGAGTTTTTGGAATTTTTTTATACTACCATTGTTGGTAGTCCGTTCTTTTATTCTTCCTTCTATACCCTTAGGTATTTTCTCATAATACTATTGTTGATAATTATTTATTTTTCTGTTATTCATATTAAAAAAAAATGTTTTCTTTCTTTTTGTGTTAGATTTGATGTTTTTTTTCCAGTATGGCTGATAATATGACTGGATTTAAAAAATGCACTTCTGGTAGGCATGAGATCCCCAATTCTGATGCCCACAAGGAGTGCATTTATTATTTGGGCCCAGCACATCTGGACATCTCTTGTTCCATATGCGTGGCCTTTAATGCCAGAGCAAATAGTGATAGGAGTAATAAACTAATTCTGAAAGGCCTCCTTCCCACTTCATTTTCATCTTCAAGCATTTCTTCAGAGGCTCAAACCCACTCCCAGAAATCAAAGGAGCCCAGGTAGCACCATAAACACTCTCCCTCCTAGTCTCTGCAGCCTACGCCTACTGTAGAATGCCCAAAGAAGGCTCCTAAAATCTCAGAACACAGTCAACTGTTCTATCACCTTGACCCTATGCTCCCAGGTTCTCCCCAGAGGCAGTCTCTGAGACTGAGGTGTTCCTTTTTGCAGGGAACACCTAAGAAGTCCTTAAGGCCACTTTCCACATTCTCTTCTGTTAGGTCTTCCTGTAGTCTGTCCAAAGCGGAGGTGGATAGGATGATGAAGAAATTCATCAGAACACAGATCCAGATGGGGGTTTTGCCAACTCCATCTCCCACTTGATCCATGAACCACCAAGCTTCTTTTCAACCTGTAATTTCTACTTCTCTGATATGACCACCTGTTTTGGAGTCTTTGAATCTGAGATCCCTGGAAGTCGAACCATCAGATCTGATGGTTATTTCAACATAGACTCTAGCTATTTCCCTGACCCAATTGGCTCTGACACTGCTGGAACATGATGGCTCTCAGAGCTGAGGTGTCAGCTTTGGATCCGAGGGGTTGACTTCGACTCTGAATTTTTCAGAGCCATTGCTTCCTCTTGGAGCTTCTGCACTTGATAGCTCAGCTCCAACTCCTTCCTCAGAGTGGGTTGGGGGGCCTGGTAAATTCTGTTCTGGGAGCCTCAGCTCCAGTGGGATTGTCCTTGGCCTCTCCATGCCTCTCTGCCTTTGAGGTGGTAGAGAGATCCATACCCTACTACTTCTCTGGATCCTTTGTCCATGTCCTCATATCCTACACCTCAGGTACAGCCAGCCTAGAAGAGCTTCCAAGCAGTTTGAACCAATACCTCCCTGGAACATCCCACTGAGGAGGTCTCTCGGAAGAGGACATACAAGAGCTAGCACTTGGATTCCCAACAGGAATCCCTTATGGAAGACACCAATTTTGATGAAAGGGAAGAGTCCCCTAGATCTCCATCTGAAGATGTCTCATTTGGAGACATCTTAGAGATCCTGCACCAAAAAGGTGGTTGGTCTTCCCTAACTCCTTCCCAGGAGGAAGTGGTATTCTTGGACGTCTTTGGGTCTGACCCATTTACATCTTGGGTTACCTCCCCCATAGATGAGCTTATAGATCTTGCTCCCACAGGGCTTGGAAGGAACTAGACTCCATGGAACCTATTCCAAAATGCCCCAACAAAATATTAAGCACCTCTGCTGATAGACAGTACTGGACTAAAGAGATTCCTGTAAATGCCATGGTTGCTGCAGCAAGCACTGAAAAGGAGCTTGCCAAACAAAGCAATACTGGCCAGGTATGGGAAGTGAGCATATGTGTCAGCAACATTTGCCCTGTGATTGGCTCATCTGACCCAGCACCTTCACTAGATTACAGAGGGACTTGATAAAGGAACTCTGTAATTTTCCCCCAGGGTCCATGTCTGCTGAGGAACAGAAGTCCTTGTTCTCAAGAGTGGCCACCCTACAATTGATTAGAAATGCATCCATTAGGTTGATCTTGCATGCAGCAGAAGGTACCTCAAGGGTGGCCGGTTCAGGCCTAGCCATAAGGAGACATGCCTGGATGCGATTGTGCAATTTTGCAGAACCCTTCAAGTTGTTTCATCAATGCTCCCTTTGATGGATCATCCTTGTTTAGCCCAACAGTAAAAGAGATTCTCTCTCACAGTGAAAAAGATGGAAAGACCTTGTCTGCCATTGTAATTCACTTTTCTACCCCGCAGAGATCCTTTTCCAGGAAGCAATGCAGCTGTAAGAAAATGTGTTTCAAGAAATTTCAAGGTCCTTTCCAGGGTCACATGGGGGAATTTTCCCCTAAAGGCAGAGGGGGAAATAACTACATTGTTAGATGTCTTGCACATGACAGAGGTGGTCCACACAACCAAGGATCTTAAGATTCTTTCTTGGACAGATCCTTCCAGAGTTCCTGAAAGGTTGCCTGACTGTCCCTCTCTGGAGGCAGTCAGGGGGAGCTTATCCTTGAACCAAAACACATGGGTGGCCATAAGAAATGACTTTTGGGTGCAAAGGATCATATTCAGAGGATATTTCATTCCCTTCTTACAAATTCCAGTAAAAACAAGGACAATTCTCCCTGATGATGCACCCAATCAGAGGAAGCTAGAAGCTCAAGAGATCATAAAGCTGCTAGATGAAAGAGTCATCCAAGAGGTCTCACCAGACCAAACAGGATTCGGAATTTACTCAAGGTTCTTTTTAGTGCCAAAAAAGATAGGGGAGCTGAGACTTATATTGGATTTCAGTTATTTAAATCAATTTGTAAAGAATTCCAAATTCCAGATGGTCACAGTTCAGCTCAGTCTTCTCCTTCTTCAAAACGATGACTGGATGTGCTCAACTGATCTTCAAGATGCATACTATTACATCAAAATGAACAGGCACTCTCAAAGGTATCTATGCTTTCAGCTGGGAGCCAGTCATTATCAATTCAGAGCCCTGCTCTTTGGTCTAACCACAACCCCCAGGATGTTCAACAAATGCATGGCAGTGGTAGTAGCTCACCTCAGATGGCTTAGATTCAGAGTGTTTCACTATTTAGATGACTGGCTGCTTAACGCACCAATCAGGCATTTACTAATAAAAGCCAGAAATTATTTGCTTCGACTGTCCCTCTCACTGGGAATCACCATCAACATGCCCAAATCTCATCATCAGCCTGTTCAAGGTGTAGCTTTTATAGGGGCTCACTTAGACACAGTCAATTGTCTAGTTATTCTGATTCAAAACAGAATTCTTACATTGAAGGCACACATCAAACAGATTCTTTCCATCCCTTTCACCCCTGCAAGACTGAGCCTAAAAGCTTAAGGGTCAATGCCTGCTACTATAACTCTTATTCCCACTGCTCGCTCACACATGAGGATTCTTCAATGGGCCTTGGTGGTGCAATGATCCTTTCATCATTATCCCCTGAATCACCAGATAAAATTGTGTCAAGTTTTCAGAAAGTCTTTTGTTTGGTGGAGCTATTCTGAGGAGATCAAGCAAGGTTGTCCATTTATCCTTCCTGCCCCCAGTGCCACATTGACTATAGATGCCTCCCAATTGTGGTGGGGGCATTACTTGGATTGGACTGTACAAGGCATGTGGTCCCCAGAAGAGGCCAATTTGCATATCAATGTCCTAGAGATGAGAGCAGTGCTTCTAGTGTTGCAAGCCTTCCAGACCTTTCTTCCCCTAGGGACTATTGCAATACAAATGGACAACATGTCAGTAGTCTGGTACATCAACTAATGGGGATAACCAAATCCTATCCCCTGTGTTGAGGAGCAATGAAGGTTTGGCAATGGATGATTTGTTCCAACTGCTTTCTTACAGCAATGCATACACCAGGGAAATCCAACATTCTAGCGGACAAACTCAGCAGGACCATCCTTGTGCCTCACAAGTGGTCTCTCAACCAATCAGTGGCAGACTTGATCTTCCACAAATGGGGTCAAATTTGCTGCGACCTATTTGCATTTCCCCAAAACAATAAATGCAGCAGGTTCTTTGCCCTTATTCCACCTCAGGGACAATCACTGAGAGATGCTGTAGTCCATGTTTGGCCCTCTGGTCTCCTTTAATGCTTATCCTCTCCTGCCTTTCATACCCAAGGTTCTTCAGAAACACTTCAGTTGAAGAGCACAGTAATCCTCATTGCCCCCTTTCTAGCCTTGACAAGTGTGGTTACCCTTCCTTTGCCCTCCTTAGACAGTGGATCCCAGTCCACACCTCCTATCTTACCCATCAGGGCAAGTTCCCTTGGATATTACAGGCTTCAAGGTGACCAAACAGTTTCTCCAATTCCAATGATCACTAGACATTCCAGGCTTTCCTCTCCAGTTCAAAAAATCTTAGTGTCTTTTCATAAACCTTTGACGAGAAAAAATTACAAAAGTAAATGGAAAAGGTTTTTGTTTTGGGCTCATCAAAGAGAATTAGATTCCTTTACTGCTCTGCTGGTTGTTCTAGATTTCTTTGCCTCAATTTTTCATAAAGGAGCAAGTTTTTCCACTATCAAGGTTCAGTTAGCAGCCACCTCAAACTATCACATTGGAAATAATGCTTATCCCTTAGCATCACCCAAATTATGTAAGGCTTTTCTTAAAGGTACCTTCTTACTTAGACCTCCAATAATGGATCCTACCCCAGCTTGGGACCTCACTATGGTTTTGAAAACCTTAGTACTTTCTCCGTTTGAACCATCAGCTGCAGTAGATCTCAAATTTCTTTCTTGGAAAACTGTTTTTCTGGTAGCTATAATTTTTGCAAGACAAGTATGTGAACTCCAAACACTGTCTTCCAAACCACCATATTTGATATTCCACAAGGACAGGGTTACCTTATGCACAAATCCTTCTTTCCTACCAAAAGTTGCCTTTGAAACCAGTATCAACCAGGTCATCAATTTGCCAGCTTTTTTTCCCAAATTTGAAAACAAAGGGGGATATACTCTTCAGCTTATTGATGTACATAGACAACTTCATTTTTACCTTCAGAGGACCAAGGAATTTAGAAAAATTGATTAGTTACTTTTCTCTTTCATTAATAAAAGATCAAGAAGACCAGTTTTTAAAACTACACTGGCTAAATGGATAACAGATTTTATTTCTTATGTTTATTCCTCGAAAGGTATTGCCTTACCAAACAACCAAAAGCATGTTCAACTAGGTCAGTGTCTACACTGGCAGCCTTTTGGGCTCATGACTCTATTGATGATATTTGTGCAGCTGCCACTTGGTTTAATACTCATATCTTTATTACGCATTACAAATTGGACATTATTTTCAGAAATAGAACTGCCTTTGGTTCTGCAGTGCTCCAGAACATCCATCCATGAGGGCTACCCAATGTTACTGTAGCTGGGGACTCTGTCCCACTTGTTGAGGAATGAATGAATATGACAACATCAGATAAAGAAGTTATATACTCACCATAACATTCCATCTGTTTTGCTCATTTTCATTCTTCCTCAATTCACCTGTCTCCTTCCCCCTTCCTTGACTTTGAAAGAGACCTAACAGAAGTGTTATTAGGAACTATAGTTCCTGTTTGAGCTCTTGATCTTTCAGCTATCACTTTCCTGTCTTAGCATTGTTTTATATTTAGGTTTATATGTATATATTATAGCAGCAAACTTGATCTGAGGATTTGTTGTGGTCAGGGGCATTATGGGTAAGAGATGAGCTTGAGATTTGGATCCTGGAATCTTTAGGAAGTGGCTGTCAGATCCAAGGATCAGATCCAAACCCATTCATTGGGGAAAAATGAAAATAGACAACACAGATGGAACATTATGGTGAATACATGACTTCTTTTTTAGTCTCTTCCCCAGAATCCTTTTTAATCCATTCACCTAAACATTTCATTGTATCATGCCCCCATAAATATGGGTATTGTTGAACAAATTCATGCACAGGTACCTACTTTACAACGATAGCCTTTGTTTCATCTTCCCTAATTTTATATCACAAAAAAACTTGAAACTGTTTCAAAATGTTCAACAAAACATAAATGTCTTTTTTTTAATTTATCATGTGCAAAATAATATCATTCATAAATAAAGCCATCTTTTCTTGATTGCTATACCAGTAATATCCTTGAATTTCTGAGTCTCTTATTTTTTTGTCGATGGTAATAAATATAAAGCAAATAAAGGGGAAAGAGGACATCCCTGCCAGGTTCTTCTGTTCAATCACAGCTTATCAGAGAAGAGACCTCCCAACCTTGATTCCTGCCTCTGAACGGTCATAGATAATCCTAATTAAACCCTATTATTCTATTAGGGAATGTAACTGCAGTAGTGGTACTGCGGTAGCGTTGTCGCCTCACAGTAAGACGTTGTCCTGTTCGATTCTCAGCTAACGCGTCTTCTGTGTGGAGACATGCATGAATGGGCATACCTTCATTGAAGGTTGTGCATCAGGGGTGGCAACTCAGCACGTAAAAATCTACTGCCAATCATTAGCAGACCGGAGTTCCGCTGTGGCGACCCCTAACCAGGAAAAGCCGAAAGACACAACAAACCCTGTTATTCTATTAGGGAATGCAAATGCTTCTATTGCCCTACTCTTAAATTCCTAATGTACTCTATTGAATACATTCTCTGCATCAAGACCCATCAACAGCAGCAGTGCTTTATTACATTCTGCTTCCTTCTGGATCATCATTGTCCTGTTATTGTTGTTAACTGTTTACCTCCTCTCCACAGAAAACACACTGATCCATATTAATCAGTTTTGGCAACACCTTTGCTATTCTCTTAGCTGATATAAACATAAACACTTTATAATCATGGTTTGAAATTGAAATAGGTATATGTGAAGCTACATCTGAAGGGTCTTTACCCTCCTTGGGTAATGCAGTCACCACAGCATTCTTCAAAGATTCTCATGCTTATGCTCCTTTTAAAATGCTATTAATCACCTTCCAGACTTTTATCATTTTCTTCCCTCCTAAATATCAAACTTCCATAGGAATACCATTTGTTGTTGGAGATTTCCTTGTAAACTGAGCATACACCATAATTTTTATCTCCTCTCCTTCTACTTTAACTATTATTTGTTTAGCCTCAAATTCCTGTTGCATTGGCATTATTAAGTCTTCCATAAATATTCCTGTGTCTGCTTTTTCTTAGTTTCCTCATTTCTCTGCTTTATACAATTTTTCATAAAATTTCTGAAATATCTCTAATGCCACTATTGGATCTATTGTTAATTTTCTTGATGTATGCTCCCTAACTTTAGTGACAACGCTTTCTAGTTTTTGTTGCCTAAATCATTGTCTTAAACATTTCTGGAGTTGTTATCAAAAAATAGTTGCTTAACATTAGCTATCTTTCTAAATTCGTGAATATTATCCAAAAAATCCCTTTTTTTCCACCAGCATGTTGCAGTTAATTCTCTTTTTGTTCTATGAGATTCCCCTTATTATGCAGTACTTTAACCTTTGTTAGCCCCTTTAAATAGTTCATATTACTTCTTAACCATATCTCAGTCTCTTTTATTTTTGCTCTATTTTTAAATTCCATTTTCATTTAATCCCATGCAGTATCTATTCCTTCTAAAGAAATTCATATCTTCCCTAATAACTCTCAAATAACATCCACTATCCATTCCTTAGATTCTGCTCTATTAACAGGTAAGAAGAAAAACACCAGTGTCATATTTTTACTTCATTACCCTGTATTTTTATCTTAGTTTTTAATCAGTGAATGATCTGATATAGTTGCTGCATATGTGTCAAAGCTTTGAATTAAATGCAGATGCTCCTGTGAAATATAATTTGTATCCATTCTAGGCCAGGTATTGTACCTTTGGCATACTATGTAAATTCTGTCTCAGATCCTACTACTAAATTCATATCTTCCATACCAAATGTTTTCATAAATTTCTTCAGAAATCTACCCTCTTTTGTTATATTCTCCCTTTTACCCCCAATATATCCTTAATATTGTAAATCAATTTCCAGTACCCCTATAAATAATATTCTCTGCTGAAAGCTGAGTATTTCTCCTCAAATTTTCTTAAGCTTAATAATAGTTGTTTTTGTTGGTCGATAAATATATGCAATTATAATCCTCTATCCTTGCCAACAACCTCTATCTACCACAAACCTATTGTTATTTCCTTTTTCCTCACTTCTATCACTACTGGAGCCCCACTAGCAATTATTCCCCTTTTCCTTTGGCTCTGATATTTTGTTGAATATCCATCTTGAAATCCCATCTTTGTCAAATTCACATTCTCATTTCTATTCAAATACATTTCCTCCAACATTGGTATTTGCACCCTACATTTCTTAATATAATTCAATATTCTTTCCTTTTTCTCTATATCTGCAAAGCCAGTCACATTGTAAGACAATATAGGCAAAGTAGTAATTATGATAGAAAGCTGTTCCTCCCCATCATTCATGACTGTATATTTCAAACTCCTGTCTTGCATGCCCAAACAGTTTGCCAGTCTGATCTTTTATTCACTTATTTCTTCTCATCTCCATTTATACCTAAGTCAAACATTTCAAGGCTTTTTGTTCTAATAAAAAAACCCTCAGACAAAACAATAAATACATTTTTAAAATCTTTCACCTGCTATTAACTTAGAACAAACATAAAAAACTACACATTTTAAACAAATTAATTTTAACCCTCCAGATAGGGCCAATTGCCCCAAATTGATGGCTACACCCACAGGCATTACCTAATCTAAAATTAAGGCTGCCCATGCTAAAGTGCATGTTACAGCTTTTGGCCCCCTCTTTCACTCTTTGCTGTCTGTGCTTTTCTTCATTCTACAGATTCAAGGAACTAAGCATTTTCCATGCCTTTAATAATTTTGGCTTATCTAGCCTATTTGTTAAAAAAGTTCATAGCACAAGCAAAAGACATCAGTCCAGAAATCCACCCTTGTAAAAACAAAAGACATTATTATCCTAACTCTACATATAATAAAATCAGTACATTTTTACACACCACCCCCACATCTTCAGCCCGAGATCAAATTACATTAAACTTGCATTTTTCTTTCCTTATTGTGATACAGTTTAAAGTCTATAAATCTTATAAATAAGAATAAGTGCACCCCTGCAATACCAGGCTACAACTCTTACCACACTTTTCGGCCATCAAACCAGGACCAAAACATTAAGGATGGAGGAGTGTCCATATTCACCAAGGATATTCACATCACCAGGCTAGTTGCCCAACACAATGCATCTGAAATTCTCCAGGTGCAACTAACACTAGGTAAGACTGCAATCCAAATTGTAGCTTGGTACAGATCCCCCACCATGCCTCAAGATTCTCATTACACCTTTCTAAACAGACTGGAAAATATTAAGATACAACCAAACACCCTAATACTGGGTGATTTCAACTACCCTGCCATTAACTGGGAAAACTAATCTTGTACCAACACCTTTGCCCAGCAGTTGTTGGAATTCATAAATTCCAATGCCCTGGATCAGCTAATCCATAATCCCACCAGGGGCTCCAATATCCTAGACCTGGTCATTGCCAACATGGGAAATCGATGCTCCACACCTATGGTCACCCCCCCTCGTTGGTCAGGTCAAACCATAAGCTAATCACCCTTAACATCCACATCCCACCCCCACCCCCCAGTAAGGAAACCTCCATACAAAACTTCTACAAAGCCAACTTCATGCTACTCAAGTCAGAAGCAACAAACTTCATGACACCCATGCAGACGGAAACTGAAAGTTCGACTGCTGAATCCTACACTAAAGCACTGTATGAACACATCCACTCATGCATGAATCGTGCCATCCCAAATAGAACCAAGATGCTCTCCTCCAAAAAAAGGAAGCCAATCTGGTGGTCCCCTGCCATAAACAAACTTTGCAACAAGGAAGAAACTGTTGCAGAAAAGAGGAAAATCCCAGGATGCAAAAAACTCCCTTACCAGCCTCAGTAAGAAGCCAAGATCCCTCATAAAATCCTCCAAAGTTAGTTACGAAAATAAAATTGCCAAATATTCCAAAGACAACCACAAGGCATTCTATAACTATGTCAAGAATCTAAATGGCAATGCTCAGATCTGCTCTGAGCTGCAACAGAATGGAATTAAATATACTGATCCCAAGGATATTGCCAATATCCTGGCAGATCAATTCAGTGCCAACTTCACCCCCCTTCACCCCCTAAACGGCCCATCTCAATACCAGAAGATTGCCAAATTCCAGTAATAACAGTCACACATGTAAAAAATGCTCTATCCAAAGCTAAGAATACAGCATCCATGGGACCAGATGACATCCCGGGCTGTGTACTACATGAACTACAAAATGAACTGGCAGTTCACCTAAGTGTCATGTGTAATCATAGCCTCACCTCAGGCTGGAATTACTGGTGATTTTGCTTACACAAAGTTGTACAATTTAATGTCTATTATTTTTTGTAAGATCAAATCATCCAAAAATTATATCTGCCAACATACAGTCCATTCAGTTTTTATTGTTGTAAGAAAAGGGTTTATATGCATACATTTTCTTTCGTTATGTAATGTTTTATCATTACAATTCATTTTAATATAATTCAAATGAGTTTTTTTATATATACTTCTGTATTTTTATTGTTATTTACACTCCTGAGTGACTGGATACAGCAGAGTGGCAATCTGTTGGGGGGTGCAATGAGAGTGCCATTCCCACATCCCTTCTGTACTGGCATTTATAAAAAGCTACTGTTATTGACTAAAACTGATTCAACACTGTTCTGTTATATGCATTTTTTTCTCAGTTATTTTGACCACTTGATCACATACAAAGCTTTTTGTTTATGCTTTATCCATTAGATTTGCACAGAAAAAATATTTTTAGAGCTGTCAGTCTTTGTAGTCAAACTAATTTCTCAACATCAGAACTTTATACTATAGCTTTATACATATTTATTATTTTACATTTTCAATAGATTTCCTGGTTTTTAACAGCAAAGGTGCATGTTGTATGTGGATATTCTATACCTCATGGTTATAAGATAGCAGAACTTACAGACAGTTGGGCAGGGCATCATTTAATAACTTCTGTAAAACCTTTCTAGTCCCTCCTTCTGATACTATGATATTACAAGTACGTTTGTTTCTCTAAGGGGATTGCTAATGACTTAGATTTATTAAATGCCATTGTCAGGCATACTTGCTTGTCAGAATTTAACAATATTTAATTCTTTTTGACTTAATACTTTCTCATGTTGTACTTTCTCATGCTAAAGACTGCGTTTTGATCTGACTGGCTTACACAATTTCTCTGTAACTATTATACTTTTACCTGAGCCATTTTACAGCCTTAAGAAGCTTTGCATCCTTAATAGTAAAGTTCATATAATTTCATACCAGCCTTTTCCATGAGCATCATGAAATTAAATACTACGATTCATAAACTCATACTACAGCAACTCTGGTTGATGCATGTTTATGCTAGCTAAGAAATTATTTTTAAACAACTAGAGTGTGTGTAACACTATGAAATCAACATGGCAGTGTGTTCTCATGCTATGAAAATTGAAAGCTCAGTGTCAATGACTTACAAGTTTCACTCTCACCTCTGATAGTAACTCATCAGAAGGCTATGACCTCTCTCCCTGCACTAGGCACTTGGGTTCCTATTTTAGTACCAATAATGCAATGTATCATTCATGAAGGAGTACTGTAGGACTGTGGTGCTGTCCTTCAGAGAAGTCATTAAGTCAAAGTCTCATCTGTAAAACTTGTAAGGCTTGTTCAGAACAGGATGAAGATAAAATGTATTTGTACATTTTGCATTTTCATGCACATCCATCATTCTTAATCTTTTTACCTTAATTTTAAATTAGAATTATTATTTTACAATTTTATTCATTATTTTCTACCATTCTGGTCTTCATGTAACTCTTTTAAGTATTCTCAATATAAATATTTTTTTTCTGTAAACAAAGTAAAATAGATGTCATTCACTGAGCCAGATCAAGGTCAAATGGGGCCCTAGGCAGGGTAATAAATCACCCCCCCAGAGCAGCCCCTCCTGCATCAACCCCCCCCTCCAAAGCAGCTCCCTCTCCAGCCATTCCAGTGTTCCATTACGTGGCTATTTCTCTTCAGTTACCATAAATATTGTTTAAACCTGTCAGTATGCATACTGCTTTCTTATTTACTTCTACAATGATTACAAATATTGAAATAAAGTAGCACCAACACTAATAGCCATTGAATAAACAAACAATACAGTCTCACAATGAAAACAGACTTAGCATGAACAACAAACTTCTCTGGCCTTGAAACTCACATTTATTGAAATGGCATGACAACCCACATTCAAAGAAAATGTATCAAAATGTATCTGACAGTACTTTAACCACCCAACAAGTAATAAATGAGTTTAGTATATTTGAAATAGACAGAATAGAACTCAAAAAAATATTACAATATGCAAGTGATTTATGTAGAATTATTAATGATTCAAACTTTAATACTATACCTAAATTCATAAAATATATGCAAGAATTGATTTTTGGAAATCATAATAAGCTAATTTCTATATCTAAATTATACAAAATTTTAATAGTGTATAAAACCAAAATAGGTCAAAATGTTGTGAACACTTTAACACAGGGCTTGACAATAAATCTATCACCTGAAGGTATAAATGACCTTTTGTTGTCAGTTAAGCTAACCTCAAACTTTCAGATATGGAAAATCTTCACATGGAAATTTCTACATAGAGCCTTTTATACACCATATAGCCAAATTTGACCCTATCCAAAAGCCCATATGCTGGAGATGTACTTTAAACTGCGAGGCAGATTGGATACATATGTTTTATGATTGCATTAAAAAATTCTGGGAAGATATTAATAGATTTCTTCAAACCATTTATAATGACAAATTTGTTCTAAAAAAATCTTAAATTTTTCTGAATGTAGATGACTCAGTAACTATGAGTAAAAGTGATCAATATCTTCTATGGTCTATTCTGGCTGTAGCCAGAAAATGTATAACAAGAAAATGGAAATCCACAGTCCCTCCAAGTTATGAAGACTTCATATCTCTATTAAAGGAATCTGCACAAAAAGAAATAAAAGTCAAAGAAGAAAGAATTTTTCCCAGACGTTGGACAGACAATCCTTGGAATAAAATCTTAATACTTATAGACACATTACAAAAGGATATAATTTCTTCTACATGAAATTGAAATGTCATAAACTAAGATGGACTTATGTGAATATATGTCAGTAAAGGTTATATTTGTTCTATGGGATTATTCCTCTTTATAACTTTGTTGGTTAATCCTTTTCATTGGACCACCTGTAAATATTGTACATATTGTTATAGTTATTAACTATTTTCTTTTATTTTGAATTGTAATTTAAATTTACTGTATCATAATTTGTTTACAAAAAAAAAAAAAAAAAAAAGTGAAGTAAAAAAAAAAAGAAAATGTATCTGGACATTGGGGGATTAAGTTTACCTTTGGGTCATTTCCAAACCATAGGCTCCTGGAACACATTTTTAGTGCCATGCATAAATGTATGTGTTCTTTGAATCACCTTCCTGATTGTATTAAATTATATTAATTGTGCAATACAGAACCACTTGTTAGAATGTGTTTTACATTTGTAGTTTTGAACATTCTTCCAGTAGGCAATGAAACAAAATGTATGAACCAATAATGCCAAAACTACCCATTTCAGAAAATTTCAACCAAAAAAAGCCACTCAAACATCTGTCATTACAGTTCACCAATATCTGTCAATAAGCACAATCTCTGCAGAAGTAAAAGTCATCCGAATAATTCCACATTAAAGAGATTTGTAACTAATGAAGAAATTGCTACTGGCAAACAACTTTACATTTCAGTGTTTCATCTACAAATTCAGTGTCTCCTACCCTTGAAGAATTAATTGCCTATGTAACATTAAAAAAAATTGGTAAGCTGGTAATAATGCAATAGGGAATGACTGACAAACTGACAAGTTCATAGTTACTAGGCATCTCATACAAAGGAGGACACACTTAGGAGTGCAAAACCCCTATCTCCCCTTAAAATTTACCAAATAATCATCATTTGAAAGGGCACTGCAATATCAGCACTCCATCTACATGTGTGGGAGGAGAATCCACAACCTTCTGCACAAAAGGCAATTATGCTACTAACAGTGTTTTCAAATTCTACAGTGCAAACAGTGATTGCCATTCACTAACAAAACAGTTAGTTGCACATTGAAAACAGACTTAGCATGAGCAACAGTAAACTTCTCTTCCATTGAAACTCACAATTCCATGAAAATGCACTCAAACTCATAATTCCCTGAAAAAATACCGAAACTCAAATTCATAATTCCATCAGTTTTCTGGTAGCTGGTGTAGAGGATTCTGGCTCTTGTCTCCACTGACTCTCACAGTTCCTTCAGCAATCTGGTAGTTGGTGTAGAAGATGCAGGCTCTTGCCTCCTTTAACCAAATTGCAGGGTCAAGCCTGATCAAGTTAATTGACTAACCTACCCCCTACCCTCCTTCCAGCTAGGGCATTACATACCATACCTCCATACTTGTCAACATCTTAGCACAAGAAATGGGGACAAAGTCTAAAATAATGGGGGGACAAAGGCCATAAAATAGGGATAGATTTTAAATATTGCACTTATAGACTTAGAATGTTGCTAGGATAACAGGATTTGTATTTGCGTGCATTTTTCTGAAGGAAATGAAGTCTGAAACCCATATGACTTTTAGTTATTTCAGTCTTCAGTAATTTTGCTAGAAAACCACACATTTTATGAGGAACTGGCAAAAAATAAGAGGCAAAAATCTGGTCAGTTGAGAGATATACATACCTCTCAACCTCTTAGTGCAAGAAATCTGGACAAAGCCTAAAATAATGGGGATACAATGGCCGAAAAATAGGGATAGATTTTAAATATTGCTATTTTTAACTAAGAAAGTTGCTAGAATAGCAGGATTTGTGTTGGCATGAATTTTGTGAAGGATATGAAGTCTGAAACTCCTATATGTGTCATGATTTAGTGTCTAAATCTTCCATGAATTGCCACAAATTTTGAGAAAAAGACAGACCAAACCTATTAGGCTAAATCTGGACAGTTGAGAGTTATGTTAAAATCACACCGCACACACACATACACACACACACACACACACACACACACACACACACACACACACACACACACACACACACCTTTCCTCTACTCTCACACAGCCACACATACACACACCTACTCTTTCACACAGCAACACACACACACCTTCTGTCTCATACAGCAACACACACACACTTTATCTCTCATACGAGCAGAACAGCTAGTTTAAATTACATACACGCATACACATACATGCGTACAAACACACACACACACACACACACACACACACACACACACACACACACACACACACACACACACACACACACACACACTTTCTCTCTAGTTTAAAGTACTTACTCACACACACACTTTCTCTGTAGTCCAAACAAAGTCAGTCTCCCCAGGGATCAGGGAATACTGGCTTTACCATTTGAGAAACAGTGATGTAGATATGAATGCTAAGAACTTAATAATATATGTGCATGTATAAACACACAAACACACACACACACACACACACACACACACACACACACACACACACACACACACACACACACACACACACACACACACTTTCTCTGTCACACAGAAACAGAATGGCTAGTTTAAATTACATACATATACATAAGCATGTCCGCGCGCGCGTGCACACACACACACACACACACACACACACACACACACACACACACACACACACACACACACACACACACACACTTTCTCTGTCACATAGAAACAGAATGGCTAGTTTAAATTACATACACATACATAAGCGTGCTCGCATGCGCACACACATCTCTCTAGTTTAAATTACACTTACATACCCATCCCAACCTCTTAGCACAAGAAATCTGAACAAAGTCAAAAATAATGGGGAGAAGAGAAGAAAACCCAAATAAATGTCAAATTTTAAATATTGCTGTTATACATTTAGAAAGTTGCTAGAATAAAATGGTTTGTATTACCATGCATTTTACAAAATATATGAAGTCTGAAACTCAAAATGTCTTTAGATTTCAGTCAATGGCTTGCCAGAAAACCACAAATTTTATGAGGAACAGACCAAAAATATGAGACAAACATCTGGAAAGTTAAGCAGTACGGTGTGTGTGTGTGTGTGTGTGTGTGTGTGTGTGTGTGTGTGTGTGTGTGTGTGTGTGTGATGTTGGTAAATAGTGTAGCTGTGAGCATATGTGTCAACTACTTTGTTCGGGAAATCTGGACAAGGCCAGAAAAAAAATGGGTGACAAATACTTAATATCAGGGACATTTTAAAATACTACTATAGCTCAGTTAAAAAAAGTTAACACAGCGGCACATTTTACATCAATATATTTTTTTTAGAACAATAAAAAGTATGTAACTCTGATGTCTAGCATTATTGATGGGCTGGAATCCTCACTGATTTAAGAGAAAATCACAAATTTTAACAGTGATGTGGACACATTAGAAAAAATTGGGGATGTTCTGCAAACTCAGAGACAGTTAAGAGGTATGGCTGTGAAGGACATCTCAGACTTGTAAGGCCATAAGCAAACAAAAAATTTAGGTAGACCCCAGATGTGTGTGTGTGTGTGCCTTTATTAGTTACAGATCACAACCATCACTCTTCAACTAGAAAATCTGCTTGTTGAAAATACAGTTCTGGGCCTGGGCAAAAGGCTTTATCAGCCTGACATTCAAATGGAACTTTAAATGCTTTAAAATGGGAAAAGTGAAATCAAAGTGTGCGCTAGACTATATGACACGTTTGCAAGATGCAGCTAAAAAAGTAGGAAATCAAAGTACTTCCCATAACAGTGCATGCTATGGAGCCATAAAATTACACCAGGACATTAGAAAACATTAGTAATCACTTAATGTGATACAGGGATAGGTGTACATGTGGAGGAGGGGTTTGCTCAACTCACATTAAGGTTATGGGGGCAAGTTCGGGACAAAGCAAGGCCCTACAATATATTATTATTATTATAGCCCTTTGATTGCATGTATTCAGCATTTGTGTTGCTGTTATAGTACCTAGCTTATTTAAGGTAGAAAATGTTTAGATTATATTGTTCATGATTTAACACTAGTAAATTCAGCACAGCTTACAGAAGACTGAGAAATGTGTCCGCACAGACCGGATCACTTGTAGAAACCCCCTCAAAGTAAAGAAATTCTGGGGCAATTGATAGGGGTCATCTACATTCAAGCAAACATAGTATTTTGGCTAATAGTGAATCCATTATCCTTATACCAGCTTAACATGTAACCGGGTGTGTGACTTTGAGGAATTTTACTGTCCCTCTGTTGTCACCTTCATCATCGTCACATTGTGAGTATACTAGTAAAGTGTGTGATTCAACAGAAAGCAGGCTTCACAATATATCTGTCTAGCTGAAAGGGTCTACAGACCAGCCTAGTCCACTCATCTGGTTAAAAAACAAGGCTAAAGCACCTGTCTGTTGAATTTGTGTGTGGCAAAGGGATGGTATCAGACTTCTTCTTTTTCTTCTTCTTTCGGCTTTTCCCGGTTAGGGGTCGCCACAGCGGATCACCAGTCCACTCATGATTGGCAGTGGAGTTTTACAGTTTCGAGTTGCCAGCCATTTCTTTTACTTCCCTTCCAGAATTAAATACTTTCACCTGTCTTATAGTATTCTAACACAGCTTTCTTTTTCTTATTGCCTTGCACTGTATATTCCAGGAATTTCTGAAAATATATACCTTCATTTATTAAGCAGGCAACCCTAGTCAAACACAAGTGTCCCTTATCACTGGCAAGTCAGGAGGAATGGCTATTTAAGTGAATTGCTCAGAGTCACACAATAGGTAAATGTAAGCTGTAGGAATCAAAACCATGGCTGCTGCAGGTCTCAAGTTTAACAGCATATAGTATAAAAAGTGTATAACCAGTTTTATTTGTTTAGACTACCTTTTCTGTTTTATTTTTACCTTTTTACTTTAATTAAATAATTTTCAAACCCATTTTTCATATGGTCAATATTTGTTCTTGCTTAAATTCTTTTCACAAGGATGACAATAATATATATAAACAAAAATATAAAATTTAATAATAAATAAGCTTAACAGTCAATGCTGTGTTAGTGCTTTTTATTCTGTATCAAGTTATTCAAATTTCAGCCATAACTGGCCAAAACCCTCTTTGCACTCCACAGAAAGTTCTTCCAAAAACATTATCTATCAAGAAGAACTTCTGGGTATCTGCCTGTCAAGTAAACTATTTTAAACAAGTTCTTTCTTGACAACTTTTATGCGAAGGATTTCTTCCAAATTCAAGCTTCTGCTAGAAATATCAGACTGTTAGGTTACCAGACATACGGTGAAAATCCTTTCCATTCAACATCATTGATACTGTTTAAATATCTTACTGCTTATTCTCTGTAGTCTTCCTGGTTCTGCTAAGAAATGGTATGTGATTTCTGGGAACATGTCAGTCCTTACAATACAAGCTCTTACATTCAGTTAATGATTCAGCAAAGAATATATATATATAAATATATATATATATATATATATATATATATATATATATATATATATATATATATGGATCCCTATCACAACACCAACACGCCACAAACCCGACACTCAAAACAACGACACCAAAACACCGAAAACACACAAAACCGACAACTCGCAAAACCGAACACCATAACACCGACACCCAAAACACCGACACACAAAACGTAAGCTACACATAACACACAACTATACATGCACTAACCCTAACCCAAACCCTAACCCTAAGGTCCGACACTACCGCACACATACCCTACCCGCACCCTAACCCTAACTCACTTAACCCGCCACTAAACCTACATTCCGTCACTATCGCACATTTACTCTACCCGCACCCTAACCCTAACTCACTTAACCCGCCACTACACCTAAAGTCTGTCACTACCGCGCACTCACCTTTCCCACACCCTAACCCTAAATCCCACATTATCTCACACTTACCTGTCCGCTCCCTAACGCTAAATCCCTCACTATCGCACACTTACCTGTCCACTCCCTAATGCTAAATCCCTCACTAGCACACACTTACCTGTCCGCTCCCTTATGCTAAATCCCTCACTATCACACACTTACCGACTCACGCTCACACATTGCCCATGTCGGTGTTTCAGCTGTCGGGATTTCACATTGTCGATCATCTGTCTCGTCGGTCTTCTCGAGTTGGTCTTCTTAGCATTGGTGTTTCGGCATGTCGATGAAGTCAAGGGGACCCATATATATATATATATATATATATATATATATATATATATATATATATATATATATATATTGTGTAGGGCCAACACCCTGCATTTCCTGCACTTCATATATGGCGGGAATGCTCCAAAATCTCCTAAAATTATAGACGAAAACTCCATGGTTGCACAACATTTAGGAAGGAATGAAGGAAGAACCTTACCAGCACATTGCCCAATGGTCTCAGGCAGAGAACTTGGCTTGCTCTAGCATGGTCTAGTGTTCTCAGACTTGTTTATACACCACTTATTTCTGTAACTATTTTCAAATCTTTCAGCTTTAAATCTTATCTGATTTTTTTATTCCCCACTTAAATAAAATACAGTGGTAATTTTAATCAGACACCACCCAGGACAGGCTGTTCTGAGTTTTGACAGTTTCCTCATACCATTCACTAAACAATTTCTCATTCAACCATTATTCCCTTTTCTGTTTTGCATATTTTGCTACTTTGCACTAAGACATCAACTACTTCCCCTACAGCCATCTAAAGGAAATTTAACCATCTATTATTTGGTAACTTCCTATATATATATTGTTTTTACCAAGTATAACCTGTTTGCCCACAAAATCTTGAAGCAAAATACATTCATCTTTTTTATATCAGAATATGTATAATCTCATTTTTACATACCCAATCCTGGGTAATAAAACTTTCTTTTCAAACTGTATTTCCCTGTTTTAACATCTGTTTACATCTTCTGTTTTCTTGTTTTTTTTTTTACAACTAAACAACCATGGATTTTTATCTCTAAACAAAATCCCTCCAATATTGTTTATTATTGTTTATATCTATTTCTGTTCTGTGTTTTTTTTTCACTTTCTTTATTTTTTATTTAACCTAGAAACTGAACTTTTTGTAATGTATTCATATGTATCTATCATTTTGATTCCAACTGCGGCTTCTGGAATGAAAGAAACCAAATCATCAGTATGTATTATTAATAACACTGTTGATGCCATGTTCTAGTTGTCTGATACTAGAGCTTCCAAACCCATAGGAAACAGGTTTTGGTTCAGAGGTCATGCTTGGATAAAATCTCAACCTACTAGAATTTTTTATCTCCAAATAACCATTGACCAAAGGCGATTGCATCCATCTAATCACAACATTTTGTACAAAATATCAAAATATACTGATAGTCTTAGAGTTCTATACTGTTTAATACTTTTAAAATGAAAATATTATTGCTATATTTAAAGAGCATTGTTCTATCTTCTGTCCATCACCTACAAAATAGAAAACAACATATGATACCTGTTCTGCTTCCATCTGCATAATTTCATTTGTCAAGTAAGCATACCTTTTCTGAACTCTGCTATATGGCACCTCATGAAGAAGATCTCTAATCAACCTCCTCATTCTTTTCCATAAAATCTTTGCTAAAAATGTATACTTACTGAGTCATTATTAGTAACCTTTATTTGTCATCATTTTCTAAAACACCACACTCCCTCTACTTCTACACTCAGAAAATTAAACATAAGTAGCACAACTTCCTGAAAAAAAACTTTCTATAAAAATCAATAAGTTTTTAAATACTATTGGCAAGATCTACTCTACTTATTCCTTCCACAAGACTCAGAAATTACTATCTGCAAAAAAAAAAATAACAAAAAAAACTTTCTATAACTTAACAATAATTTATTAAAACTAAATAAAAAATTTCTATAACCTAATAATCATTTATTAAAACTAACTACCCATTCATCTAGCATCCTGTAACAGATGGCATCGTATGCCTAACTGCTATTTTTATCAACTTGTTTTGCTTTAAGTAACCCTTGCTTTCTCATCTAATAAAGGTCCCCCATTTTCTTATTTTTGTCTTCTTTTAAGTAAATTTCCTTCCCTTGTTTAGTTCCAAACTGTGTTCTTAAATAATAAATTGCACTTGCATTTTATATATATATATATATATATATATATATATATATATATATATATATATATATATATATATATATTTCCTATTTTATAAGCAGTAAACTAATATCAAATCCAAAACAGGGTTACATTACCATAGCGTTGCTCAGTGTCAGAAGTCTCAACAACAAAATGCCAGACCATGAATCTGTCCCCCATTTGGACAGCATCCATGGATGTGTAATTATTGAACCTTGGGTTAAATGTTAAGAAGGCATTACTTCAATATCTGGGTTTTGCACTTACCATGCATTTAGGCCCAATGGCAACTTTAGTTGCATCCCCATGTTTGTTATGGACCATATCAACTCCAGTCAGATTCCTAGGGAGTCAGGGACCCGCAAACAGAAATATTTGAGCTCCAGATTACAATAAACAAAACCAATTATCAGTTTAAAGCCTGTAACAGGATGCCCTCTGTATCCCTTGAAATTCATGTAAAGTTTCTAGATGTAATCACTGAACTCCCTATAAAAAAGAACTCTATTATTCTGTGAGATTTTAACTACCCATTAATAAACTGGAGCACCTGGATCTGAAGTACAAGATGCACAAAAGCTGTTTGGAACAGATTGTTAACAAACCTTAACCTATTAGAGAGCAAAATATTCCTGACTTGGTCCTCATGAATACAGTTTCTTCATGTACTGTTCTCCTGGAATCTCCTTCCCCGGTTAAGTCAGATCATAATGTAGTGGCCTTTGCAATTAGAATCTCTAAGCCTGAATATACCAGTATCTCAGAATTAATTTTTTTCAAAAATAGAAATTTTATTAAATTATATGATGAACTTTTGAGATTCACTTTTGCCAGCATAATGTCAGGCACTGCCTCAGCAGGAAACTACACAAAAGAGTTCTATGCTTACTTAGATAAATGCATTAGAACTGACAGTGTGTACCATTTTGAAATATAATAGAATATATAAAAGTAAACCACCCTGTTGATCCACCAACATAAATAAGCTCTACAATAAAATAAAAAAATCTTCTTAAAGAATACAGCTGATCTGAGGACCCTCAACTCAAAGATAATGTTAGAAGATTGACTAAAAACTTAAAAAGAATTATTAGGATTATTAAGACAGTCCATGAACTGAGGTTAGTATTTGAAGGTCAGACACACTCCATCATCACCAAAGATAATGTACTAAAGGTGTTCTTAAAAAGACTAAAATGACTTTCTCCATGACACCTGATAATATACCTGGCTGTTTAATAAACAGTTCCAAGCAAGCCCTGGGAGTGACATTCCTTAAGCTTTTAAACCTGAGTTTAGCCACTGGCCCAATCCATGAAGTTTGGCACACAGCAGTGGTGGTCCCACCACTGACCTTGGGAAATGTAGGCCCATCAGCCTGATGAGTCTCATATGCAAAGCCATGGAACATATTATAACTGACCTAATTAACTATGACATTAAAATCTCATCCGGCAAGATCTGCAGCAGTTTGCTTTTGTTAAGGGTAATCCTGTCTAATGAATTTGTTTAATTTATTTTTCTGAAAGAGTAACACAATAGGGTTACCACCTGTTCCTCTTTGTGCAGGACAGTGCCTATTTGGGCATATGTGTCCTGCCAAAAAACATGAAAAATGTCTGGAGAATTTAAGACAAAAATATGTTCTAACATTGCTTTAATAGTTGCATATACAATTATTTTGTATGTGAATCATCTTTATATGATATGAAACAAGATATACAACTTCAATTCTGAAAGAATGAGCTTTTATTTTGGTAAAAAGTGCACTCCTTTACAGTGGTTTTGAGTATGGTTTGTTATACAATTTACACATTTATGTAAAAAATATCCCAGTTTGGATATTCGAAAATGGTGGCGACCCTATAACACAAGTGTTGTTAGCTTCCACACTGTTCATTCAGCATGCCTAAATCTAACAAAGGCCTTTGAAATGTTATCCCGTGCCAGTATAGTTAGTACATTTAATGCATTATAAATAGATCCTTGTGTAGTAAGATAGACAACAAATTGGTAAGAGACAGAACCCATATGATATGGGTAGTAGGTTCCTCATCAAAGAATATGAAGGTAACCAGTGATGTTGTGCTGGGCTCTGTGCTGGGAATCCTTTTGTTTGGCATTTACTTTACCCACCTCCAGAGCACAAACCAAGACTTCTGGATCACCAAGTTTGCAGATGACTACAAACTGGGAATCATTGTCAGGATACCTTCTGGCACCCAAGCCCAACAGCAAGAACGTACACTTGTAGGGACGTGGTGTGTTAACAACAGGCTTAAATTAAATGCTGAAAGTGTAAGACTAATAGATCAAAACAGTAAGTTTATAAATCTTAGTATTTAAATAAGGTTTAATAAAAATCAAAACAGTATATCACATGCAATTCTGAACAGATTGTAAAAGATAAAAATGTTTGAAAATGAATAATAGGTGTATATGAAACTCAATAATAATTTAGAAAATATAAATGCATACAATGTTTAAAAGACTGAGCATTGTCAAACTCCAATTCATTCTCTTGACTCTGCAAGGAATTCAGTATATCATCTCATAATAATATAATAATAATATAACCTTCCCAATAAACTGAGGGTAAATTACACTGTCCAATTTCTCTTCCCCAATTTCTTGCTTCTTTTTCTAACTTATACTGATATATCATTACCCAAACTTAGTCAACTATGTATTAAAATAATTAAATACATACCTTCTTCTTCCATTTTTTTACTTCCTAATTGTTCATTGTAGACAGAGTAGTCTATAAGTGCTGTATTTCTCTTGATTTGAATGTATGCCATTCTCAGAATTCATCCAGCCATTTCATGCTATCATTTAAACATTTTTGACTTTCTACACAACGCTCCCTTTCCTATCTTTTCATTCCCCAGTGAAATGAAAGAAGTTGAAGAGTTTGAATGAATTAGAGCAGAATCGATAAATAAGTTACATGGGAGGATAATTTTGTCTTGGCTACATTAGAGTTAAATTCTATTCAAGATAAATACAGAGTAAAGCTATGACCAGCAACTATATTTGAAATCTGTGAAGAACTCAGAAGTAATACTTCCATTATGAAGTGTAGACTTGAAATTGCAGCAGAATATAATTTAATGCCCATTATAAAAGTTGAAGAGAGGGTCAAAAAGAAATAATCCTAAGATAGTTGTTGGGTAAATTGCATATTCTTGTATCATGTAAAACTGAAGAGTTAGAAAGTCCTACTTCTGGACACTTGATACTGAAAAGGCACTATCAGTTTTAGGTAATTTATCTTTTCTAAAATGTTTCATGGTAAAAAGAATTTTCACCAAAATTGCAGAGTTAAAATGTGGATCACAAAATGTTTTGTCATATAAGCTTAAAGAGTTCAAAGATTTCCATACAGGCCTATACTGTTTATTGTACCTTTGTCATGTTCAGGTTCTCCAGTGCAGGCTGTAGTGTAGGTGCCATGGAACATTCCAGTAACTTTACAAGCTAGAAATGAGAAGAAACTGAACTGCATGGAGCATATGGGTGTGAATGACCTACAAATGGTGCCTACAGAAACAGTCAATAGCTTGGGAACTATAGTGAAACCAGAAAAATAATATTCACATTCATTTGTAAGACGTGAATAAAGGCATAAAAATCATTGTCTACAATGTGCAATTATAGGTGTAGTCTATCATGCCAGAAGCAAAGCACTTTTCAATGTTTGATGCAAAATAGATATTTTGATGAACTAAGCTTGATGAAGAAAGTCCAATGCTGACCTGGGAAAGGTACATACTTCTGAATCTTCCATTTGGTACTTCACCTGTTTCTCAAGTGGTTTTGAGAGTTTTTTTTTCAGTAGGTAATTGAAAGGATTAATTGTTTTATAATATAATTAAAAAGATGCTAGAACTAGGCCCCAGTAAAGAACTGCATGATACAATATGAGTGTAGTTACAGAAAAGGAATAGAAAGAACAACCTTAAGCTGAATAAGAGTAAGTAAAAACATAGGTGCAGCGATGAGATATGTTGTTCACATTTTGTCATCAGAAGGTTTGGTATTAGATACAGCGAAGGTAAAAGCCACAATGCAGATTAACTGACCTAAGAGCAAACAAGCTGTCACAAGGTTGTTAGAAATGATGCAACATGTTTGTCTGTTTTCTGAACTGTAGTAATTTTGTTTGCAATTGAAGAAATGATTAACTCAAGATTTAGTTCAGAACTGGTATTACATAACAAGAAAAGAGCTTTAGAATGCTTAAAAAGGTAGTAAAAAAAGCATCCACACTAAAGTATTTTGATGTGCATAATTTAGACACAAGTAGTTGCCAACCAGAATGGTGTTGTGCAGTGATTCTGCATGAAAGTAATCCATTTGCCACTTCTGTGTGTATATTTATGAGAAACAATATTAGAGGAAACCATAATAATTCAGTGCAGAATATATTTAAGGGATCATTGTAAAAAGAGCCACTAGCAGTAAGAGTATTGCTGAGAATGCAGCAGTATAACTCAGGCAAGGAAAAAGTTATAGCAAATAAAGGGCCATTTATACAACCAAAAAGCAACAGCAAGACTTGCTTCTGGAAAATGAAAGAGAATTGATGGATCCACAGCTGCCTATGACTGAAGAGAAATCGAGTCTCTTTTAGAAATGTGTGCAGAATAGTCTAGGGATAATAATTCTTTGAGATTCAGCAATGAAAGATCATCCAGAAAAAAAATAAAACTGCAAAAGAATGAAATATAACGGTGCTTTTCATATCAGAAAAAAATGTGAGTCATATTTGAAAACTGTAAAGTGGAAAGTAGATTGTAGGTTGTGTTACAATGACCAGGTATGTCAATGTATACTGATAAGCAAGAGACTGTTCTATGTTCAATATAAGCCATAACAATATTTTTTATTCAGTACTGGGAAGAACTTATTGTAACACTGGAAACACTGGAACAGATTTGCTTTAGTTTAGAGTCTGCATGCATTTTGTGCCACTAGATGAAGTTTCCCGAGGCTCTGATGTTGCATGATGCACTCAAAACAGCAGCTAATGTAACTATCTCTGATGATGGTTTACAATATGCAGGAATGAAATTCAAGAAATTTTCAAAACAATGAGAATTGTTTGAACTGCCCATAGTCAGACAGTCAAGTCACATGGGTACTTTTACTGTGTACAGGAACCTTCCAGCTAAGAGGTGTGTCACTAAATATCTAGAGAAATATCTGAGAAGGGTGTGCACTGTGATACTTGCAGAAGTAGCAGCAGAGAGTCCTTATCTCTCAGCTGTCTGAATGGGACATTCCAGGTATTGTTTCTAGTTTCAGCAGTAAAATATATACTCATAGACATTTCCCAAATATTCAGAATATGATATATCAACTGAAGAAGCCAGCAAGATAGGCATCTGCAAGGAGTATATATTTTTGAAATATCTTTTGATAAAAATATTATAAAGCATTCTAATTATGAAGTGTTTCTGTTTGGTATAAGTGAAAAATGAAAGTGCCCTTGGATGATTTGCAATTAAGGACTGAATAAAAGAGAATTTATAATGTTTCAATGCATAAAGCACAGTGAAGTATATGGTTTGTAGTCTAGAAAGTGTATTTAAAGGAAGTTACATCATATAGTTTGTGAGAACTTTATCTAGAAAAGAAGGGGATTTAATAAATAAAGCATACCCTTAAGAAACTTGATCTTAGCTTAAAGATTTCAATAATTATCTGGTCTTTGACTTCCTGTTATATGGTGCAGTTTGAAATATTTGCTGGCTGCTCATATTAGGGGGATTCAGGAAGGTACTGTGACGTGGTTACCTCTATATGTATCTCGTGGTAACTTTTTCTTATTCAGCAACTTCCCTTACATGGTGCTGCACAGTGCTCTAGCATAAAAGCATGCATCACCGAGTAGGGCTAGCCTTGCACCCATGCTGAATGCTAATGAGGCAGTCTGGGGGAGAGGTATATGCTAATTATCCACATGCTCTCTTTCCCTCATCTGGGTGTATATACATATACATATACAAGCACATATACTCTTTAGGACAGCCTGCCATAACCTGTGAATATCTGCTGGTTTGCTGGAGGAATGCTGCTTTACTTAGCAACTTTCCCATTTAGCAATCAAACTGCCCCCACAACAAAGACAAGAGGCACAATGGCAATGACCAGGCTACTGTATTTTCAGGTTTCATGGATTATGCTCAAGAGTGCAGCTGTCTTTACAAACAAGAAATGCTTCCAAACAGGACAACAAAAAATGTATAATAATGTTTTACTGTGATAATTCCAAAAACAATATCCTCACTGTAATAACAGATAATGAATCAGTACTATACAGCTAGCAGTTCCTAACATTTTCAAGGGAACTGATATTTGGCATTTGCCAATGTTAATTTTGATGCTCCTACTGTCACCCACAGGATATGTGTATGTGTATTGTAAGTGTTGTGTAAGTAATACTGCTCAAAAAGAAATGTGATATTCATTGTGCATGTAGTAGGTGGTAGAATGAATATACATTTAAAAAAATGTATAATAATGAACGTGTTTAGAATTATACAGACTAGTACCCTCTCTGATAGTGCAAAGATGATGACACTTCTGGATAGCTAGACTGTATAGGTTCAGGTTGACCTGTTCTGTAAATCTGAAAAAAGGGAATTCATAACAGATGCAGAAGGCAATATTAGAAAGTGATTCAAGAAATCAATAGGCTGTGTAGATCAGCATAGCCGGCCCCACCACATCGTGGTAGTGAAAAAAGGCCAAAAGGCCGTGTTCAACTGCGTACCATGACCAGTGTAAAGGGATCAAAAGTGGGGGAGCCAACAGTAAAGGATAACTCAACAGTAAAGTGCCATAATGACACAGACATGAGTACAGGGATCAGAGGGTGGGGGATCCACTTGGCACCAGCAATTACACTACCTTAAGTGCCATAATGGCACCAACTTCAGGATGGGGTTTGGGGGTGGGGTGAACACTAGACACCAGGGTTTCTACTTTTGAGTGTCATAATGGCACGTAAAGCAGAACGGGGTGAGGGGTGACACTAGATGCCAAGGATTCTACAAATGTAACATAATGACACATAAACTATTATGGTGGTCAGGGTGTCAGGGAAATACTAGTCAGCAGGGCAGAGACGTGTGCTGTAATGGAATTTCAGTTATTAGAGGGATCAGGGGGGAGACAAGAGGGTAGATAGGTCAAAGATAGGTACAGGGACTGAGTGTGTGTTTGTGTGTGTGTGTGTGTGTGTGTGTGTGTGTGTGTGTGTGTGTGTGTGTGTGTGTGTGTGTGTGGTATGTGTATATGAGTATGAGTGCACGCTCGAGTGTGTGAGTGTGTGTGTGTGTGTGTGTGTGTGTGTGTGTGTGTGTGTGTGTGTGTGTGTGTGTGTGTGTGTCTGTTTTGTGTATGGGAGTGTGAAATGGGGGAAGCCACTGCCTATAACAGCAGCAGCAGTTTACTACCATGGCATATAGATCAGCAATGATCTGCACTTCATGGTAGTAACTGCTATTCAGAGACATGCAAATGAGCTGATAATGAGGTCTTTTCTCATTGCTGCTAACATGTCTCTGAATCACAAATACTAGGTTGTGGGAACAGGGCCATTTTTGTGTGAGAAGTACAGCTCAGGCTAGGCCCTTGAATGAATTCCTGGGCTAGTCTTTTCTTCAGCTCAATACCTCACTGACATACTCTGTCTAGTGATGTGAATACATCCACTTTACAAGGCAGACAGAGCTCCATACTAATAAAACAAAGTATATCTGTTCAGCTGCTAACCCTTTTTCCTATGGGTTTGCCATAAAAAAACAGTCATACTGCTAACAATACATTCTACCTCATTTAGCCTCATCTCTGTTACAATGATGGTTTCAGTCAAGCCACTCAAGGTTGTACCCATGTACCTTTTCAATCATGTCTTTCTTCCTGCATTATTTTTATCAGTACCACTGCAGTGTAAAAGTAGTCTTTTAATTATAGAGTTTAGTTTACAATCAATCATCTCACTATATGAACACATTTGTCAACATAGTGCCTTTCCGAATACTAATCTGACTCAGATAAAGTATAAGGATCCAGTACATAAAAGTTAATCACTGCATAAAATTCTGAACTACTTTGATTGTGGAAACCTATTCTGACATTTTCTATTTGCAGTTATATGCAGAATGGTAATGTCTGCCCAGGGACTTATGTCTAGTTCTTGGTAGTAAATCAAGGTTCCCGTCCCCCAAAAGGGACATTGGTGAGACTTTATGTTCATGACTCAGTAAAGTATATATGGATTAGTCTGATTTGTAACATAGGCCACAATTACTAACTGATTAACTCAAGCGGGTAGGATGAATTTAATCCACCTCAGTACTCTAGAGTACTCAATATCTACATATCTACTTTCTAGCAATTTCCTTGTCCTACTTCTAGTTGTTATCTGTAAATTACAATAGCCTTTCTCAATGGTGTACTCTTTTTTTTGCAATAATTTATTTTGTATAATTAGATGTAGTCATTGGAATTTAAATTTAGCAAAAAGCCCACAAATATGTACACTGGTTTTATTTTATTATTAAGTTATAGATTTTGCTAAACATTTTTTTTGTTTTCAAAATGTTATGCTGACCGATTTTTTTTTTATTAAGCAAGTCATTTTATCATTGTCTTTTTCACTGCTAAAAAGTATTCTGTCCAGAAACATGCATTTTCTGTGGTGTGTGTGCGCGTGTGTGTGTGTGTGTGTGTGTGTGTGTGTGTGTGTGTGTGTGTGTGTGTGTGTGTGTGTGAGTGTGTGTGTGTGTGTGTGTGTGTGTGTGTGTGTGTGTGTGTGTGTGTGTGTGTGTGTGTGTGTGTGTGTGGAGGGGAGGGAGGCTTCAGCTGAAACTGCAGTGGCATAATTCAGGAAGTTGGTGTTTAATTTCAAAAATACTGGTTATAGCCCTGGACTAACCTCCTTAATTTTGTTTGATGTTCAACTACTTCCCAGTTTTTCATGCACTGTATTCTTCCACATCTTACTTCATACGTGTTGAACTTTTCCTGAGATAAAACCCTACCTATTTCTCTTTTCTTTCCATCTTGTCCCTCCTAAGTGATGTATGTTGAGGTTCAAGAAGCCCAGTTGTACTTTGGTCTGACTTTGGGTTCATTGACTGCTTAGATACACATTCCTATATTTGTCACAAGGGTCTGTAGAACATCCTATTTCCCTAGGCGTGATGCTGCATTTTTTTTATCAGTGTCTTCATCATAGACTTGGAGAGCCTTCCTTTCTCTGTCTACCTATTCATCATATTTCTTAATTGTGTCAGTCAGCACTCCCCATCAGCAATGTTAAAATTCCCTTTCTTGCAAAGCCCTCTATCATCTTCCAGCTGATACTAAGCGGCCTGCTGATTTTCCCCCACTTCTACTTTCAGGAGGGCCTCATACCCCATAGATCTGCTTAGCTTCCCACTTGATCAATACTCCCTTGTTTGTTGATGAAGTCACCTGTACCTCCTCTACCATTGTGCAGTCTGTCTGGTCCAGAATGTATATTTTGATTTATCAGAGTCATTGGGGTTATACATTTACTTTTACTTTCATAATAGTTCATCATAATCTGAAGTGTTATCTTGACATTCACCAGCCTGTTTATCTCTGTCTTTATCTAGGAGAAAAGCAATAGGGCTATTATGGAGTTATAATTTTTCTTTTGGTTTACATGTTGGTTATTTTCTTGTGCATATTATTTTTCTATTTTATTTTTGTATGCTTCTTTTTTAGCACTGGTTATGTTCATTTTTTGGCACCTGGTTTACCTGTATTGTACTGTGTTTCCCTGTGGTTAGGGCATGTGGTGACTTACTTTAGTTAACATAGGCATGGGATCTTTTTATATCATTGACATAGAGAATGTATCTCAGTGGGTCTGAAGTTCAGGAATGATCTTGATGTTTGGCCCTTTTATTATGACCTGTCCCTGTAAGGTGGCTTTTGTTTACATCAGGTTTGGTTATACTGGTAGGCTAGCCTATCGTAAGTTACTCTCTGTTTTGGCTCATTACTATACATGAGTTTGTTAATTTTGATTTATGATTCTTTGTTTTTATTAAGTATATATTTTGTTTTCCACGGGTAAAGCTGTTATTGAAAAGATGACCTGATGAAGTCCAGTTGGTGGATGAAAGCACTTATCATAAATAAAACCTGAGTTATTCCGGTGACTACGTTTGCTCAAGTTTATTTCTTCAGTTCTTTTATAGAAGACATATTGACATATGAAGTTTTGGACTATTAATTACTATTACTTATAGATCTAAGTTGAAGAGTTTTTTTTCATTTTCTCAAATAACAAGGAAGTGAAGGCAGTCTGTTGTCTTCACTCTGGGGACAGTTATCTCCTCTCATCTCTGCTGTAGTTTATATACTTACCTTGAGTAGGAGATAGCTGCACATTTCTCTCTTACTCCCCCAAACATCTATTTTTATTTCATCCTCCTTTTCTATTTCCCTCCTTTCTCTTCTTCCTCTCATTTGACTCAAGCATTAGTCTTCTTCATACCACCTGCCAAACGATTGTACATCCTGTAAATGCTTTGCATGTTTTTTTTCTCCATTGAAGCATTGCCCTATGTGATATTATGACACTGTATAGATTCACTTTATAATCTTGAAATACTGAAATATCAGATTTCAGTATCTCGAGAATATAAAGCCGAAAAACCAAAACACTGAAACCCCAAAAGCGCAAAATTCAAAATAATGAACATAAACATACCATACACCACACAACACATACACCACCCTCCCCACATTACAACAAACAACAAAACACACACAAACACAATACAAATACACAAACCTATCTTATATATAAGCAGGGGCAAGCCCCCCTGCACACCCCACACCCCCGCTATTTATATATACTAACTCTGAAGTCGCACCAAACAGAAAAAGACAGTAAACTCGCTACTACACACTCTACAGTCCCCTTGCACACACATCACAAATGCACAAATATCACCACTTTCAACACTTACATACTCATACTCTTACCTACCTACCCTAACCCACACCTAAAACTTCTGAACACACTCACATACACTCAAATCACTACCCAAAACCCTTACAAAATATTCACTTACCTTAATCTCCAACCATATCCACACACCAAACCTTAAATCAAGCACACAGTACATCCCACATCATGTAGCATACCACCACGACCGCAAATTCAACATTTCTGGATTCATGGTTATGGGGTTTCACTATTTCAGAAGTTTGGCTTTATAGTCTCGAGATACTGAAATTCGATATTTCTGTATTTCGAAATTATGAAGTGAATCCCACTGTACACGTTCTCTTTTTACTAATTTTACTGATGGGTTTCTTATTTGTGTCTACCTATGGTGGTCATTTATGCTAGACATTATTCTGAGCGATATCCCTCTGTATGCTTGTTCTTACATTACCACATTACCACCATTGCATTGATATTAATTAAAGGTTATTGTTTCTTTATTTGTATTTCTGTTGTTTTGAGCCTGGCAATGATCTAAGAGGATCAGTGCTCTTCCCTGGTTAAGAAATAAATATATACTCCAGTATGTTTGGGAGGTGCTGCAGAAGGGTCTAAATTACGTCCTCGAAAACCCCTTTCAGCGAATGGCTCTTCACCGAATGATAACCAACAAAATCTAACTCCCACCTACAGCCATTTCAGTGAATTTCTTCCGAGGGGAAAAAAACACTTGGCCATCATCAAAAATTTGCCCTTTTCCCCACTGTACTGCGATCTTGGAGTTGGTATATTTAGTTGGGGGGTGTGGGGGGCACTTTGAAGGGTTTTAAATTTTGTCTGGTTTTAGGTTGGCCAAGCGTTTTTTTTCCACTAGGACAAAATTCGCTGGAATGGCTGTTCGAGGGAGTTAGATTTCGCTGGTTATTGTTTGCCTAACAGTCATTCACTGAAAGGGGTTTTCATGGATGTAATATAGACCCACTGCAGACAACACCGAGCAGAGCATGCAAATAAGAAGCAGGCTTGTTTTGAAATATGAATCTTGATAAAACCTTCTAAGTAATCACAGTCCCCAACTCTCAGTTCCCATGCCCAATGTCATTCAATGCCAGTAAGCAATGTTAGATGAGCCAATGGGGCTGTGCTTAAAGATTGTGAAAAAAACAGGGGACCAAACTGAGCATGAAACATTTCTAACCTCTATTATACAGTCTCATCTCCTATTTCCCCTTCATGGACTTCCAGTAATCTTTTTCACTTGCTCTGAACAATTGGAGTTTCTTTCCTAGTTAATTTTCATATCTTTTTACAGTCGATATGTTTCCACAAAACCATATAAAACTCCTGAACTTCCTCATAATGCTTATCATGAATAATTCTAATAATCCTCCTTAGAAGTGGCATTGTTGACATACCACCCTAGTTATAAATATTTCTGAAAGTTTAATTATTTGTTAAGCTAGGCAAGTAGGCTATTGCATACAGATCATTTAAACTCACAGCCCACTTCACAAGGGCAACATTAAGGATTACATGTATAGATATTTTAGAGTAACTAGTAAGCATCATGCTTGGCAGCTGGGAGGAAATCAGGATACCTTAAGGAATCCCACTTGGATATAGGAAGCACATGCAAAACCCACACAGTTTGTTCAGCTTTCTGTATAATATGCTTTCCTTGAAAACTCCTCCCTTGTTTAGCCCATTCATTTTATAGCTCTATGTTTTTGCTTGCCCTTTCTTTTGTATGTGATTATGAGACTCATACCTGTGCAGTACATTTATGAGTCAGACTGCTTCTGTTACTGTTTTCCGACAAAGTCAAATTAATCATTTTTCTAGTTACCTCTGAATCCCATCACTCAGCACACACACCTCATGTCTCACTTCTCTAGGATTATTTTGCTTCTGTTTGTGACTGCAGCAAGCATTTTTCTATCATGCTTTTGAACTGGTAACATGCTGTCTCAAGTCTTGGTTCACAGTATAGACACACACACACACACACACACACACACATATATATATATATATATATATATATATATATATATATATATATATATATATGTTTATTTTATGCTTACTAATAAGAAAGTGCCTTCCACAGTGTTGCAGTGTCTCCCAGGCAAATCTCAGGATCATTTAAGGTATCATGTCCCTGTCATAACCATAGTCAAGTACGGGGCCGCCTGAGAGAGTTGGGCCCCACTGGGTCAAATAAGTCCAAATGGCCTAAGGTTGATCCTGTTATATTTTAGTGAGTATCAAAAAATATTTGTATTACAATAATTAACTATTGGAGGTGGTCTTCCAAAGTAGAAATTTCTTACAGTAACTTAACTCGGTTCTAAATAAAGAGATAGAGACAATGGAAAACAATCTTTTAAACAGATTTGGCTCCATCCAATAATGATAGCTTTCTAGAAACAGCATTATTATACAACGACCCCCCCCATTAATATTCAAAAATGTGCACGCTGATTGGCAGTGTGCACGTTGTAAATCTGAGTTATAGTAATGGAAAAAGGTCCGGTCGTCCGGACTTTTTCCATTACTATAACTCTTTTTTTACAGCAACGGAGAACGCAAGATCTCCATTGCTTGACACTGTCTCGCTATGTTAAATGAGTTTAACATAGCGAGAAACTTTGTAAAAAGCAACGGAGATCTTGCTTTCTAGGTTGCTTTTTTCAAAACTGTCTCGCTATGTTAAATGGGTTTAACATAGTGAGACAGCTTTAAAAAAAGCAACAGAGATTCTCCGTTGCTTTTTTTAAAGCTGTCTCGCTATGTTAAACCCATTTAATGTAGCAAAACAGTTTGTAAAAAGCAATGAAGATCTTGCTTTCTCCGTTGCTTTTGCCCACAGCTCTGATGTACTGCGTGGGCAGTACATCAGAACTGCCGCAGAATACCAGACAGCTGCAGAAGGGCAGCAAGGAGGCATTATACAATGCCATTATTTAAGAAAAGTAATTATTTTTTTTCTTAAATAATGTCATTGTATAATAGCAATAACCCACGCCTGGGTGTGGGTAATGCTGGATTTACCCACGGTTGGTTTTGTTTGGCCACTCGGGCTTCACCCTAGTGACCAAACCACACCAACTGTCGGTAAATCCAGCATTACCCACACCCAGGCATGGGTTATTGCTATAATGTATCCTCTCCCATAGAAAAATCACCACTGTCCCTCAGACTGCTTTGGTTAAAACTATAACATTAAGTAAATTATAAATAGCAAAATGGAGGGAAAATAGCAGATGAAGCAGAGGGAAACAATGTAATAATTAATAATTTCAGTCAGGCTACTGTGCAAATGCAGCATTTCAATTTCCATCAAGGTAAATGAAATAAAATGGACAAAACTTGTTTAAATTTGTTAATTTATTTATTGTCATCTGATTACCAGGAACGTCTGACTGGGTAGAAGCCTATTTTCAGCAGAGGCCCAAGGAGAAAAGTTCCAAAGTATTGCAAAACATTTTAAGATCAATAATTTTATAGTCTTTAAAAATCATGCAAAAATAAATACAGTTTAAATATTTATATCAAATTAGACATAATATGAAAAAATTGGTTAAGAGCAGATGCATGTTATATGACAATAATTTAATAGAAAAGTTTTAGCCAGTTTAAAGAGAAAGTAAACGTAATTTAGTATAATACAAACAGGGATTGCAATATAAAATGAGTGAAAAGCAGGCCTATGGTATATTTAGAGAAAAAGCCAGGGGAGAGAAATTGACAGAAGTAAGGAAGTGAGTGAAGACTGAGAGTAAGGAGATGTAAGGTATGAATATGTATTTTTCCACATTGAGGGTTATAGTTTATCCTGGTGTTGAGCAAGAGCAGAGTCAGTTTTCAGCTAGGAAGTCTTTCAGAATGGCTTTAAAGCATGGGAGAGAGAGTACTGACCTGATGGATAGAGATAAGGAATCCTAGGCCTTGGCAACTTGGTATGAGTACAGAGAATGCCCAGCAGATTTGATAGGTTTGTGGACAGATAGGAGTTTTTGGTCATTGGATCATAATGGCCGACTAATAACATAGTTGTATTGAATGTTATTTAGTGATGGACAAGTAGATGGATTCTGGATAATTTTATAGCTGGTAAGAAGCTGTATTCTAGATAATACAGAATGTATTACCGTAGTGTAGTATAAATAACACTAGAAACTGCAAAAATCAACACTTAAACATAAGTACAGAAGACACTGTTACTTTCCTGATATTTGGTTTTAAAATGAGGTCAGAAATCCACTTTTAGCTTTTCCAGCTTGTGTGTCCAGATTATCAGCCCTCTGAAGTTCTGTAGGAGGGACACCAAACAAGTTTCAGTCAGCACAACACAGCTGAGTTAAAAATTTAAACAAAACAATAAAAACAGCTTTTGACTCCAGCCAGTAATGGTACATTTCTAGAAACAGTAGCAACTTATCCTCTCCCACAGAATAATTACCATGATCTCTCCAACTGCCGACACACTTGATTGAAACTTTTCTGTAGCATTAAAGATCCTGTACAAATTGACAAAATCAGAGTAGCCTATGTGTTCTAAAAATGCATTTCCTCAATAGTTGCTTACCTTGGCTTTCTGTTATGTAAGTTTGTATTCTTACTTTTTCTTTTTGAGGAACATCTCTTCCAAAAAGTGCCCTCTAGAGCCATAACATGTTCTACCCTCATTAATTACTTTGGAGGAAATTCTGCTTCCTTGCTAATGTACTGACATCACATCGGGGCAACAGAGACCATTACCTAGTCAGCAAGAGGGAGAATGTTGTACAGAGATAGGATTTCCAGACTGGGTCAGTTTTACTTGTAATGTTAGTCTAATTTTTAATTTTAAGGTTAGTTACACATTGCTTATCAATACGGTCTTCAAAGCACCATACATTCTGCATTAATTTTATGTGGAAACAAATGTGTAGGCTGATTCTGTTTCACTCTTAAACAAGCACATCAAGTGCAGCACAAAGTCTATAACTCTTAATTGTCTCTGGTTTTGCCTAATGTGAAATTTATCTATGATCTGTTCCTGATTTTTGCAGAACATCCCTAATTTTGTCTCATATTTTTACTCTGCCCATCTGTCATAAAACATTTGATTTTCTAGTAAATCACTAAGGATTAAAGACACTAATGTGAGATATTGCAGTTTCATACTTTATAGCTCATTTGTTCTGAAACTGCATGCTAACGTAAAACCTGTTCCATTAAAGAACGGCCATACTGTATACAGCCCATGTACAGCATTAAAATAACATTTACTTACAAAAACAGATGAAACAGGCCCAGCTTACTAATACAGGAAGTGCAGGAGCAATCCAACTTTCCATCACCAAAGTGACAAGTGAGATGATGCGAAGACAGGAAGTATTGTCCTCCTACATCTGTGGACAGCCAAAATGTCCAACCAGGAAATAACAATAAAATGAAACAACAGACTATACAGTAAATTGGATTTGCAAAGTCATCCCACTATCTAATAGTGGCCCATAAGATCCTGTATCAACCTTCAAATACTCCAATACTCACTAACCTAATCACCCCCTACAATCACCTAAAGTCCATGTGTTCATCAAATAAACTACAAGTTCAAATAAATAAAACCAACAATCTGGCCAGTGACTCACTGTTCTCTAATGTAGTGGGTAAAACCTGAAACACCCTCCCCAATCACCTAACCTCCCTATCCTCAGCTACCCTATTTAAAACCAAACTTAAACCATACCTTAAATCACACTGGTTATGCCCCTGTGCTAACCCGGACTAACTACCACACTTGTCTCCTGACACTAATCTTCATACCGGCATGAGCTAGTTAATCTTTTACTAACAATAATGTGTGTGACTTTGCTGTTTAATAGTGTGCTATTTAAAAGTTAATCTTTTACTAACAATAATGTGTGTGACTTTACTGTTTAATAGTGTGCTATTTAAAAGTTAATCTTTTACTGACAATAATGTGTCTGACTTTACTGTTTAATAGTGTGCTTTTTGTGTACATATTTTAACGCATTTTTGTGTGTGACTTTACTGTTTAACAGTGTCCTTTTTGTTTACATATTTTAACGCATTTTTGTGTGTGACTTTACTGTTTAATAGTGTCCTTTTTGTTTACATATTTTAACACATTTTTGTGTGTGATTTTACTGTTTAATAGTGTCCTTTTTGTTTACACATTTTAACACATTTTTGTGTGTGACTTTACTGTTTAATAGTGTGCTTTTTGTTTACATATTTTAACACATTTTTGTGTGTGACTTTGCTGTTTAATAGTGTCCTTTTTGTTTACATATTTTAACACATTTTTGTGTGTGACTTTACTGTTTAATAGTGTCCTTTTTCTTTACATATTTTAACACATTTTTGTGTGTGACTTTGCTGTTTAATAGTGTCCTTTTTGTTTACATATTTTAACGCATTTTTGTGTGACTTTACTGTTTAATAGTGTCCTTTTTGTTTACATATTTTAACACATTTTTGTGTGTGACTTTACTGTTTAATAGTGTCCTTTTTGTTTACATATTTTAGCACATTTTTGTGTGTGACTTTACTGTTTAATAGTGTGCTTTTTGTTTACATATTTTTACACATTTTTGTATGTACATCCATAGCTGTCATATAATAGGATTTTTTTACTCATATGATAAAAGGCAATGAACTGTTATGATAGCCAAAACTTTGTAATGTACCTGTGTTTTGTAAATACTACTCTGAAGTGTGGAGCTTTTCTCCCCCGGGCCTCCACTGAAAAATGGACATATATCCAGTTGGATCATCCTGGTCAACAAATGTAAAATAAATAAAATAAATAAATAAATAAATCCCAGAAAAAATGGAAAGAAAACAGCTGATTAAGGCAGGGAAACAACACAGTAATTAATGGAGTCAGTCAGGTGATTGTACAACACAATACTTCAATTGTCAGCAAAGAAAACAAAGTAAGATTATCAAAACTTTCTAAATGCTGCTAAAATGGCAGGAGTAGATACAATGGAGGGAAAATGATAGCTGTTGTGCAGTGGAGCATCAGAGCAACTAATGAATCCAGTCAGATGACAGTACGAACACAGCACTTCAATTTCTACCAAGGAAACTGAAATCAAATGAGCAAAATGTGTTTAACGTCACTAACAACTGCAGCAATCAATGCGTAACAATAAGTGCAGAAGCAATAAAATTATGTTCCAGATTTTGGCTTCAAAACAAGGTCAAAACTCCACTTTTAGCTTTTCCAGCTTGTGCACGCTAATCACCCTGCATGGGTCTATATGACACTGAGTAAGGGGCAGGTCTTTTAATCTATCAGAATGGCTGACAGTAATGACATGTAAGATCTTTATGATGAGGAAATACTGAAGTTTGTCAAGCTGGTTAGGTGTTTAGTGAGGTACATGCTAAATGACGCATTATATTCAATGATAGGCCTAATAAGGGCTGAATAAAGTGGGACTATATCTTCTTTGGACATTGAGGACATGCCATGAATGTTGTGCTGTACAAAGCAGTAGGATTTTCTAACCACTATATAGATGTGATCAAAGGAGAGTCTGTTATGAATATATGTATCCAAGTCCCTGATGACTGTGTCATATTTAAGTGGAATGTTATCTATGTGGCAAACAGATTTACCAAAGGAAACTTTACTGAAGATCTTAGTTAAGAGGAAGGCATGATTAATGCACCAAGCATTTGTTTGGTCTAACCTTTGATGAAGAATGAGTACCAGAATGGAATTTGACAACCACATTTGGTATATAATCATCGGCAGTCCAGCCATAGTCCATTGATCTCGGATTTTATGTCAGACAAATATGTAGTCAAGAGAAGGGGTCCCAGGACAGAACCCTGTGGGATACCAGTGGTGACATTCTTCTGTCTAGAGCAGATACCTTCAAACTTAATTGTGTGGATTCTGTTAGACAGCTGGTTACCTATAAAGTGAATTTTGTAAGGGTTAATGTTGGGTTTGGAGAGTCTGTCACTAATCCCCAGCATGAGAGATAGTGGCTAAGGCCTTGCCAAGGTCCAGCTAAGCAATATGAATGGTACACTCCTTATCCATGGCCTCAGTAACCCATTACAAAGGACTCATCTAGGTCCAGCAGGCATGATCTGCCTTTGACAATGCTGCACTGCTGAGTGTCTAGGGATATAAGGCTACCATTATTCTTGTTCATTAGTTTAACTATAAAGCATTCTGTAAAGTTGCAAGTAGTACTAGCGAGACTAACAGACCTATAATTCTCAGTGTCAGTAGAGGGACCACCCTTATGAAAGGGTAGCACTACTGCCATTTTCTATACCTCAGAAACAGAACCAGTAGAAAGACTCAGGTTGAAGAGTTGGAGAGTTGGGTATGTGTAAATACATAGCTGTTAGTGGCGCTGTTTTCTAGGGCTGTCCCCGACAGTCTGTGAGATTTAAAGAATTTATAGATTTTGTAGCCTTAGTGAATGTTTGCATGCTAGCTACAGGTGCTGTTCATTTGTCCAGCAAATAATAACAATATTTGCTTCTGAAATTCTGACTGTATTAAAAAACAATACTTAAAAATGTCTGTGGAGAGATGAAATTCTTATGATGCAGTGTGAACCTTGGCTCTACATGATTGTCACTCACCCAACCCCATGTGCAAAATGGGAAAATGGGTTCTGGATATATATATATATATATATATATATATATATATATATATATATATATATATATTCTATACTTTATAAATATCCTGCATTTATAAACAAAAAGGTTAGTGTATCAAACAATAAGCAGCTAGAGACACTGGTACCCTGAGTCAAGTTGCTTAGCTGTAACTGCTGAATGACTGAGCAAGTCGGGTCCCTATTTTTCTGCAGTATTCTGCAACATCAGGAATGACGAAATGCACTTTGGCTCATTGTGCGTTCTTTATATTAGAACAAAGTAAACAGAAAATGCAAGAAGTTTCAAGCCTACTGAAATAGAATGAAGGTCACAAGAGAGAACAACACTGTCAGCCTAAAAGGGAGTTTAGACAAGCTGTAACCTCAAATATTATTGTTATTATTTCAATTTAAATGTTTTTTCTACTCTTTAGTCATAAGGAAAATGCCATAGTTTTGTGGTTTTCTATGTTAGTGGTAAAGGAAATGTCATGAACTTGTCTTTTTTCCTAATCAGCTACTGTTGTTGCTGACATAATGACCAATAAAGGTTACAAGAGTGCTGAAAAGTGACCTGAGCAGGTAAACAGAGAACTGGACTTCAGCCGACACACCCGTTTGTTAGGAAATAGCCTTTCAGTAGCACACATAAGAAAACTGACCTATGCAAACAGATAAATAATCCATTTCAACAGTTTCAGTTCAACAGTATGATAACTTATCTCTTTTTAAAAGGCAGCTTAAATTTATTGCTTCCCCTTCCCAGGGTCTATACTCCTCTCTGCTTATATAGGATCATAGGATCATTCTCCATCCTACAAGCAGTGCATGAAGTGTGAAGGTGTTAAGAGAACAGCTCAAGTCTGTATACAATATAGAACAACTCAGCAGGAAGAGTCATGCTTTACAGCCCTTACTACTTCCTCTTTGCTAACTTACTTAGACACTACTCTTTTATGCTGAAGATGAACAGCAAGGGACAAATGAAGTTTGCAGACTAGCATAACAGAACACATAAGAATGGACTGGAAACACTGCAAGTTTACTGTCTAGATGGTTTTGGGCATGACTGATGCTTTCATCTTTTTGAGTTTGTTGATAAATAAAGAGTAGAGTAAAAGGAAAGTCACTTCAAGATTTACACCGAGCAAAACACAAGTCTTATGGTGGTAGGGTGAATGGATACTTAGGTGATGTCTTGGGATATGTCTTTACACAGAAAGCATAAACAAGTTTTGAATGAGTTTCTTAAGTGATTATACTACTTAAAACTCTGAGTGACATCAAAACAATCTAGTAAGTAGGAAAGGCAAAGAGAGAATAAGGGCCAAACATCGAATGGAAAGAATGAAACTTTTGTCAGGGGCTAAGAAGCATGTTTAAGACTACATTTAATTCATTACATCCACGTGATGCCTCCAGGTGCATCTGCAGATAACTCCTACTGACGCCCCTCGGCATCAAATATTGCCTGTTCATATTTGCATCAATAATTCCAAAAACATGCTATGTACAAAGTATGAAAAGATTTCATCTTAAAACTTACACAATGGCAAACTTAAACTGCATTAATATTTGACGTCTGTCCAGTGTAGGTAAATAGATACTAACTGTTTTTATGATATTAATTTATATAGATATAATCTTCAAATTTTTCTAAATAGCTCTTAATATCTCAACAACCATGTAACAGACAGAACTCCTTAACCTCATATGAATGCTGTCAACTAGATGAATAAAATGCTGCTGACAGTATATAGGTAACTTGAGTGGTTGCTGAGATATTTGAAGTTGTTTACAAAATATTACAAATGTAATAGTTGCTGTGATTATTGTGACTTATACAATTTGGTTTAAGACCTAGAACCTAAACAATACTACCGCTGTAAAAATAGTTTGTGCTCAAGAGTTTGCCATTTAGACTTTTTTCATAACCACTATGGTTCCAGAGATATGAACGTTTGTTTAAAACGTGAGGACATAATTTGATTCTGTCAAAATGTTTAGGCTTTGCCCATTGGAAGTTAGAGTGCAAACTTCCTGATCTCCATTGGAGTAAATGAGTTAAAAGGCATAAAGCTTTTTTCTGCTTATTTCTGTTCCCATGCTCGTATATCTTAGACTTGGAAACCTATCCCTCTTACATTAGTTAAATATTATTTGTAAAGTCTCTTATAGTGATAGATTCATAGATTAATACTGTTACTAGGCTAACAACTCGGGGGCGGGGGAGGGGCTTTCTAAGCCTAGTCAAGATTTCCTAAAATAATAATGATGTCCTATATCCAAACAGGACATTCAGGGCCAGGCATTTATAAGCTACTTCCCACCTGTAAGGAACATGGGTGCCAGGCCCAGTGTAAATTTCCTATTCCCCAGTCAGTGGTCTAGGTTGCACTTAAACTGGTAATATGTGAAAGAATGAAGTGCACCGATTCAAGTTTCCCCAACTTACATTTATTTACTTCATTACTGTTATCCCTTGGCCTACAGTCCCTTTTCAGGAGAGATCCATGATGAGGTTCACACTGACCATCTTTGGGCAATAGTGGTAAAGTTATCAGAATGATCTTTGTACTCAAGGGTTCCAAGAGGTTTTGTTGTTTATTATATGAAACAACAGAAGCAGAACTGTTAGCAGATAATACTGTATGGCTCCATTTTCCTACCTGGAGAATAAGTTGCATTTCCTTTTTAACGGTTAGACTTCTTCCTGCATTTTGTTTGGACTGCTTACAAATGTATCCATGCATTTGTGAAGTATGCTTCTATTTTCGATTCCATAGCTGCCCTGGAATGACTTACTTGACTATCTCCTCTCCTGAAAGATGAGACCCTCTTAGACATTATTAGTTTCCCTGAGGTTATCTGCTGTTTCAGCCATACATTCTCTTTCTCCTTCTTTCTTCCAGGTTATAAGATTCGACTCATTTCGTTATATCATCACCCTTCTAGTAAATACTCTGTATAATTCTGTTACCCTTATTTGTGCAACTTCTGTCCTGTCAAAATATTTGCAGAAAAGATCTATCTGGCTGCTGCTGTTTTGTTTCTGAAATTATATCAGTCATCAGTTTTGTTTGCAAAATGTTACAGAATACAGAAAAGAAACACTTTTCTCACTTGTGTAATTATGGATACCCATAGCTGTGAGTCACAGAAATATGAAAAAACAGAAAATTACAAAACAGCAAATCTCAAAACTTGCTGTTCTCATTTAATGTTAGTTAAAGGTCTTGCAGTTAGTACAGGGGATGATTGGAAGCACAGAGGATTAAGACTATGAGCTCTTATCAAGCTGCTACCTGTACTTCAGGGTCTGATTCTGTCAGCTTCCACTTGCCTGCTGTGGGACTTGTAGCAAGTCAATTAAGTAGACAGTGCTCCCTGAACGTGTTTAAAAATGATCCGTGCGAATCAATGTTCTACCCTGGTTAACAAATATTATTAAATAAATAAGGTTGTTTTTATAGGGGGTAAGCCCCCTGCACCTCTACTACTTCTATATAGTAACTCCAACACAGCTGTTCCTTGAAGAAAGGTTAACACTGCCACACACACATTGGTCTCAGGCTTTTTTTCATTGTCACACATTCATTCTTGTTGCTCTGGGAGTTACAGTTTTGAATGTTAGACTTTCAAATAGTTAACAAAAACACTGATGTTTTCAAAGTGATCTACACCTTGTACTCTTCCAAGGCTGTAGCACATGGCACACAACAAGTTCTGTGAGGGGAGTAGTCAAAACTATCATGAAAAGTAATGAATTTGTTTTTTTTTTTTTTTTTGTTTGTTAAAAGGGTAACTGAACAGGTCCATTTGAAGCCATGACCAGGGCTACATGACATTAGGAGATAGATGTGTGCTTTACTTCAAACGACATGAGCTTGCATTCACAATTTGTGGTATGGAATAAAAAACGTTAAAACATCATTCATTGGTGCTTGATTCCATGCTTAAGCCTACCTGGAGCTTTTTTATTCATTTTCCCCAGTATACTTTTGTTAAAATAAAAACAAATTGTAATTGTTTACATCTTTAAATAAATAATTAATCACATTGTCAATTTAAAATTTATCTGCAATTAACAACTTAATTAAAACTACTAATACTTAGCTAAGCTAAGTTCATTACATACAATGTGAGATAATTGTCACTAAGATGAATCTGAATTATTAATATAGCCAATATATTTTCTTCTTAAATTATCGCAAAGTGTTTTTACTGTATTTCTCTATTAAATGGTGTTTTGAACCAAAGTTTGTAATTCATAGGATTGTCTTAGGTGTTCATCCCAACAGTATTAATTTCATTGCCATATATAATAGTGGTTGCATTTAAAAGGTCAGAAAACAAAAGCAAAACATTTTTTTCACTTCTTTTTCTCGCAATGGAAAGTAAACATGAAAGGAGAGGATATTAGTCTTTTTAACATAAGGAGAACTGGGGCATTAAACAAGACTAACGGGACCTTATTCCAAAATATCAGCTCAATGTTGCGGAATGTGGAAAGTAAAATGCAAGAAATCCATCAAGCAATGAAATACATAAATGAGCCCCTGATTCCCAGAACAGGCTGAGAACAGGTGTTTTGGAATCTGGTCCCCATAGTAAGCCTGTTTATAGATAGTTCTTACGCCAAAGTAAGTCACTTACACTAATAGAAGGTCTTTCGGAATCAGGGCAGACTTGCACTGAGAACATCTGTTCTGAAATCTGACCTGAGATATAGTGTGTAATTAGTATATACTTGAGCCATATTTACCAAACATCAACACCAGAAGTATCAATAGAAAAAAGCAAATATAAAGTACATTATTAAAAGCAAATATAAAGTACAGTAGTATAATAAGGGATTGCAAAGGGGGCATGTGCCCCTGGTGCAACCTGTTACAGAAAGTAACTTTTTTGTGCTGTTGCCGTGAACAGTGTATCAGAGCATTTGCCCTTCTTCTTTTTTTTTTGCTCTTCCAGTGAAGAGCTGGTAGGGAAGGTGCATGCCTGGGATAGTGCATGCTTCAGACTGCCATAAGTAGTCTATTGGAGCTCATTTCCTTTTTGTGGGGGGTGGGGGTTGCTACGCCTCTAATAAAGTATAAAATAAAAACATGCAGTATGCTAAAAGGCCCACTGCAAAGGAAAAGCAATCCACTTTCAAAAAGCCACACAAGTTGTAAAATGACATAAATATGTTTCAGATGTTAAACACATCATGTGTGCCTAGGGTATATAATAGAGGTGAATGCATGAAAGAAAGGTTGCATACTTATGTAGACTATTGAGAATTCTTTGCATACAACCTAAGTACATATGATACGAATATGTTAATTTATGTATATATAATTTCGTGCACTTTCAGAATATTGTGGTTTCTGACATTAAAAATCAACATTTCATTAGTTGTTTATTTAAAAAATTATGTGGGGAGTGGGATGTATGAGGGAACCACATGTAAAACACACACTCAAAGGAGGGGTGGAGATAGGACACCAGAAGCTCATGAGGGTAAAGAAGAGTGACACACACAGAAGAAGGCAAAGGAAGCTCAAGAGGAGGGTCAAAGAGACATGGGTATTTTTTTGAGGAAATAGGCCCCATTTGTTTAGAAAAAAAAAGAAGGAACAGTGAGTTCTTAGAAAATGGTAGAGGAGAACTGAGTCAGGAAGAAAAACATAACATAAAGGATAGCACATAACAGAAGCAAAGGGTCATAGAATAAAAAAAGAGGTAGGATGCAGCACGCAGACTAAATATGCAAACAGCAAAGGAAGGGTCATGGGAGACTAACAAAACATGGGAAGGATGTAGCCTACACATGACCCACTGTGATAACAAAGATGAAGTACTACACCAATGCACACAATGTCATTTATGTAGCATTGTCCACTGTGTGTTACCACCTTACAGATGGATCAGGAATGACTGATGATACAGTAAGAGGAGCAATGCCTGTCCATAAAGGAGTACCACAGCACAGACACACATATGTGCAACTGTACACATGCCCTAGGTTTCCATGTAGTCAAATGGCATATGCTGCAAATAAGACAGATCCAAACACACCAGATCACAGCGACAGATATGATAGAACCACTAACCATACATCCATCCGCTAAACCACATTGCAACTCTGAAAGTTATGGAAAAACATGTTAGTGCTCTGACTAAGTAGCAGCAAAACACACCTGCAGCAGCAGGAATGAGGTTTCACTGCATAAGCACAAGAAATTGAAATCACATGCTGCAAACAAATGTGTCATCCATGGACAATAATCATGTCTGCTGTACGTACAATACACTTAGTACATGTTTACCAGCCGTGATATGTTACAGTTACTTGTAACAGTACATCATGCACAATGGTTTCCGTTATGGTCCTGTATAGTATGCATGTAGGGATGTGGGCCTATTGTAGCCACAGCATGGTAGAGCCAAATAAAGTCATGGGCTCCAGGTGTGAGATATACACATGGGTAATGTGCACCTGTGTCACTGTACTACAAGTGCGGTGCAAACAGTAACAGTGATCTACAGAAATGTAAGCTGCTGCTACAGCATAGTACAGGCACGCAACTGTCACCAATATGCATAGACACATATCACTCATGAAGACACACATGCCAAGCCCACTTGTACTATATGTGCAAACAATGATTTGGATGTCTGATTGTGAATGGTTGTGTACAGAACTTCTAGAGCACGATAACCATTGTAAAGCATGCATGCAGTGCAAAAGGATTACATATAATGTAACAATCTGTAGCTCAGTATCAGACATCTGTATGGCAATGTGTGCAGTAACACATCACATGGGCAAAGCACTGATTGTGATCAGGGGGACATTGGCACATATGCCACAGTTCATGGTCACAGTATGTCAAATGGATGTGCAACTACATTTAAGGCACATTTGTGTGCAATTCAGACACACAACAAAGTACTGTACAACAGTAGCAAACATGCCATAAACATTGGTTCATCAACACTTCACAAAAACTATTGTCATATACACCATACCTCTCAACCTCTTAGAGCAAGAAATCTGGGCAAAGCCATAAATAAATGTGAGACAAAGGCCCAAAAATAGAAACAGTTTTTAAATATTGCTCTTACAAACTTAGAAACTTGATAGAATAACAGGTTTTGTATTGGCTTAGATTTTCTGAAGGGTATGAAGTCTGAAACTCAAATATCTATCATTTTCTAACTCAAGTCTTTAATGCTCTGCCACTAATTTGTCAGAAAAACACAATTTTATGAAAAAAATGACCAAAAATATGAGGCAAAAATGTTGACATTCTGCAAAAATCTGTACAATTGAGAGGTATGATATACAGTCATTCAAACCCATGGAAACATATGCCATGGCTGCAAAACTGTGACACAACAATCCTGGACATGTATGAAAAAGGAAACATGGAAATGCATGTGCATATGTCACATCATAATGGTGACATGTATCTACAGCACACATAGCAGAACATTGCCTAAATGGACTTGCTAGGTATGTGTGATACATGTGAATGCGTCATTCAGAAACACGATACTGTATTCTGAGGATAAATCATGTGCAAGTGGTACACAAAAGGTTGTTACAGTGTAACCCATGCAAAATGTATACAATATCAGAATGTGTGAAACCCACTAAGAGAACACAAACATGATGACGTGCGTCTTTGAAGAGATATTGTAGTACTGCAATATAGTACTGGTCAGTGAGGCCACATAGGCACACTGTCTTATAAAGACAACATGCACCTGTAATGTGGCATAGTGCAACATGGCAGAACGTCTTGAATTATGGGCAGTACTGTGAGGAAGCATGGTGTACTGCTGTGTTGCAATACACAGAAGTCAGAGGTATATATGCAAATACAGGAGTACAGGGCAGCTGCACATACATAGCACATGTGTTAATGATGTATATAATAATACAACCACCACACTAGTACCATTTGTCCTTGATTTGCAGGAGATACAACACAGAAACTTGATGTAGAAAAGTTGAGAAAAACTCCTGTGTGAACCACTGTCATTAACACGGGTGCATATACCTCTATGGCATACCACATGAAAGGGAAATATGTTTGCACAGAGCATCAAATGCAGTGTGAGAAAAGGCAGACACATTCCACACCCTAACAATAGTGTCACTTCACAGATAAACATACACTGTCACTATGAAAGGAATGTGAACAGAGGCAGGAATCAATGGAGATAGCATGCTTCTGTGGTCATCTACGGCAATAATCCTCTTTAGCACAGATATAACTGAGAGACATATGTATGTGGTATCACTATACTCCTGTAGATATCAGTGGAAATTACTGCTGCAGTACTGTACATATCTAGTATACCTTAATACAGAGTGTGTGTGTGTGTGTGTGTGTGTGTGTGTGTGTGTGTGTGTGTGTGTGTGTGTGTGCGTGTGTGCGTGTGTGCGTGTGTGCGTGTGTGCGTGTGTGTGTGTGTGTGTGTGTGTGTGTGTGTGTGTGTGTGTGTGTGTGTGTGTCTGCAACACATAAATGGCAAAAAACTTTGTGGATGCTGTATTTGAGGGACACTGAAATATCCCGCACAAGACAAGGGATTGCTATGTCATAGGCTTTAAGAGGCATCTGGTATGTACAACAAACAGTGACATGTCAAAGGATATCATTGCAGAATAGCTTGTGGCCCATTATCAGGGAAATTACAGGGAAAGCACAACTGACACATGGAATAATTTGCACAAATATGCACCATGACAAGAACAATCTTAACCTATGTGGGTATCACAATCAGGCTACATAACATATGGAAAGAACAAAAAGACTATGCTTATGGTCCCATGGCACCTCCCTGGTTAGCCCAATGCTCACAGATGAATTTTATTTATTTATTAACATTTATTTACTGAGAACGTCCGACTTGGAACAAAGCCAATTTTCAGCAGAGGCCCGGGGAGAAATGTTCCAGATGCATGCATGTCTTTCTAATGTGGGAGGAAACCAGAGCACCCAGAAGAAACCCACATGAATGCAGGGAGGACATGCAGACTCCACACAGAAGGCACTCCAGCCAAGAATCGAACCAGAAAACCTCTTGACAGTGCTACCGCTGCACCACTGCACCGTCCTGTGGTGATCTGGAAGGAATCATATATGGCACATGCCATGTCCCAGACAAAGTCTCCTATCATGGTCTGCATCTGCACCCAGAACACATCTGTTACAACCTCCCACATCTGCTCCCTCGTGTCATCTGCTGTCAGTGGAGCATGGCACTGTCGGTCTGCTAGAACAACAGCACATGATGGCCCAGGCTGTTTATCTGTATCCTCCTCCTCAGAATGTAACTTGTCAGGCAGGAGTCTGGCATGTCATCTAAATCTATTCCATCAAAGGGACACTATCCTGTCTTGTGGTATCCGTGGGATGCAATGAATACAAATAGTGGACAAAACAGCATTAACTGTCATGAAATCACCTTAACAATATGCCTTACAGCAGTATCATGCAATAGTAACCGCAGTGCTGTCAATCATAACTGCACATCACAGTGACTAGGAAAGTCATACAGGAATGTCTATAGAGAGTAAACACAGAGCTGGAAAATCAACATCCATGCTGAGCAAAACCTCCAACTTATTGACAGGGAGCACTTATGACTGTCAGTTTATGCATGGTTTAGCATTAGTATTTCTCATAAAGGATATGATGTGTGACTCCCAAGTGATCACTCTGAGATCCTAACTACACTTTAAAGTGATGTCCCACAAAAAAAAATTAATGACTCTAGTACAATAAATATGTTGAATAGACATGGACTACCAAGGCAGTAATGGATAGCTGTGAGGCAGGCATAAGATGCAACAAATATATATCCATGGTGAATGGACATGTTGAATAGACATGGACTATCAAGGTAGTAATGGATAGCTGTGAGGCAGGCATAAGATGCAACAAATATATATCCATGGTGAATAGATAGTGTGCCAAAATTTAAACACAGGACACAATGTGGTAAAATATATCAAGGCTCATGTAAAATTGTCACATGGAGGGATCACATACACTCTTTCAGACCATCAGGGATGCATGCTGTGCCATTCAATATACAAGTGAAGTGGTGAGGTCTGGTAATGCAAGGTACAGAACATTGTCAGTAATACAGGTGTGGCTACACACAATAAAGTGAAATCTGAGAACA